>NW_015387634.1:9390-49707 GCF_001527695.2 Protobothrops mucrosquamatus
CAACAAGCGGGTCTGGCCTAGGGAATTTTAGCGGGGTTTTTTAGGGGATTTTTAAGGATAATTTTAATGATCGGCCTGTTTAAATATTTCTTTTTAATTCGGCTTTTAATTATTGTATTTGTATTGTAGTTTTTATGAGGCTGTTAGCCGCCCTGAGTCCCATGAGGAGAAGGGCGGGGTATAAATTAAATTAATAAATTAATTAATAAATAAATTATTATTATTGTTGTTGTTGTTGTTGTTGTTGTTGTTGTTGTTATGTTTGATACCCCTGGTCTAGACTCTAGACAATGGTCTGCTAAATGAAATTTCATTCAAAGGAGAAGGCCTGATGGAAACAAAGACCCTTCCTAGTTTCAAGAAGAGTAAAAATGAGTGATAGATAGAGTTAGTACTCCTGATTTTACTTCTTGTCTGTACTATGGGGCAAGGCAAACATCAATTAACTTCTATTAATAATTTCTCATATATTCCATTCATATCCAAAGAGCCAGAGTCAATTGAATGTGGTTGGTATATATGATGGCTATTTAAATTATGATACTTACATAGTGGAAAGCCTTTCCCTTAGAAAGATGGCTGGCTGGCTGGCTGGCTGGCTGGCTGGCTGGCTGGCTGGCTGGCTGGCTGGCTGGCTGGCTGGCTGGCTGGCTGGCTGGCTGGCTGGCTGGCTGGCTGGCTGGCAGGCTGGCAGGCTGGCAGGCAGGCAGGAAGGAAGGAAGGAAGGAAGGAAGGAAGGAAGGAAGGAAGGAAGGAAGGAAGGAAGGAAGGAAGGATTAATGTATGACATAGCATGTTTCTTATACTTTAAAAGAACTGGATTCAATATTACTGGATTCTAATATTAATATTAGAGAAGATATTGAACTATACTTGGTTGCTGTGAGGTAAACTATTTATTTATTTTCACATTTCTAAACCACCCATCTCCCTCAAAAAAAATAATTACACAATTAATGTATGTTTGTTTGAGTTGAATTTGATGGGCTGTGGTCTCTTCCAGCTTTAAGATTCTCTTCTTAACCCATCATGACCCATTTAATTTTAAATTTTAAAAAGACAAAGACAGAGACCCAGATTGATCTAGTAATTAAGGTAACAGGCTAGAAATCAGGAGACTGTGAGTTCTAACCTTGCCTTAGGTAAGAAAGCTGGCTGGATGGCCTTAGGCTAGTCACCTAACCTGTCATGGTTCCGACAGATGAAACCCTTCAAAAGAACTTTGAGGCATTGTTTACCTTAAAGAATATTTTATTCAAGAAACAAAGTATCGGCACTACATAGTTGAACCCAAAACTTAATTCCCCTCCCCTGGATACAAAGTAACAAAGTATAATTCCCTCCTCCAATACACAGTCATGAATCACATTCTCCAATTAGCTTGAAGCGCGAGCTTTCTCCCCGGCTCTCTAGCCCGCCAAAACACTATCAGCTCTGAGCCCAATGTCCTTTGGTTCCCACAGCTGAGCTATTATTGTTATGACTAGCTGGACTCTCATCCCTATTCCCCATCCCAGCATCAACTAATTCTAAAAGCATAGAGAAAATGGCTACATTTCCATCTATTGTCAAAGCAAGAACATCCGATGTTAGCAGCATTGACACTAACCCCCTTCATAGGGTTGTTGTAAATAAAATGGGAGAAGGGAAGAGTAATGTATGTTTGCCACCTTGAATTATTTATAAAAAATATTAAAGGGGGGATAAAAATATAATCAGTAAATAAATACTTATTTTGTTTGACTGCAACAAGGCCTTTTATAACAGAAAGGGCAACTCAAAACTGAAAATGAAAATGCTTTTTCTTCAAAATCATTTTTGTCAATTTTGGCATGTTTTTCAAGGGGAAAATACACCAGGAATAAATTATGTAGCTTGACTTAAACTTAGCTTTATTCAAAATATAATATAATGTTGAATATTTTGCTACTGTTACTGTAATCACATGGGAGGAGACTTCTAATTCTTAGGGCCGATTGAAGCCCCACTTTACAAGCTATTTAATTCAAATTATTTTCAAAATGTATTCCATTCAATATGCTGAATGGAAGAATGCAGAAAGAAATAAGGCACACATTTATCTCAGGTACAAAAATTATTCTGTAACTGGATTTGCACATCCAAGGTTGTATAGAAAGATCTAAATATCACTTATTTATTTATTGAACTTATACCCTCCCAGGATCAAACTGCTGCTGGTTCTTTTTTTTCTTCTGCAGTAAGTGTCCTACTTACATTTGTATAATCATAAGATAACAAGTATATGTTGATGCTTTATCTTGCTTAATTTCATATGACCATTATGTCAAGCATTTTTCCAACATGCTTCATTTGGTCCTCTTGTGCAAATCATAAAACAACCACCTTCTTCTCCTCCTTCTCCTCCTTCTGGTTATGTTTCGTTTTTCAGTTTCAAGTTTCAGAACCATTTAGTAAGTTGGCCAAGTAACTAGGTTCAATTACAAATGGCTACAGTGTGATAATCACTTCCTTACTCTCAACTAGTTTATTTAATGTTCTTATTTTCTATCTGAAGCATCAGACAACTGTTTTTATTTTCTTCCCCCCAAAAAATTATTGGACTATTTTATGGAAGCACAATGTGTTACTCCTGAGAGAGCCTTGTTCTGGCCAAAAGCATGTTATGTGCATGCTGTCAACAAACCCAGTATTAATGTTCTCTATCATTGCTTCACCACATACTAAAATGTTTGAAATGCTTCAATTTGTTTCCCACGTGAAAGCCTTTCAAGAACTTGATTACTTTTCAGTGTGCAACAATAAAAACACAGTATGATAAACCTTTATTTTTAAACAGGACCCTTTAATCACAGCTGCAGTGAGAAGGTGTTGCAGATTAAAAAACTATTATTGTGATCATACATTTTTCTGTACTCTGATAAAGGGCTTGTAATGTATTAAAAGCCCACTGTGTTTACTGAAACTGTTTGAGATGGCCTAAAATCTTTGTCTGTATGTGAATTCAGAGCCTATCACTCGGTTGGCTACTTTGAGATGTATAATGGAGTGTCCTGGGAGGTGGAGACGCTTAGATATTACTTTATCTTTATTTTGTGTCCTAATATCAAGTTTGTGTCCATTAATTCTTCAGAAAGTTTGTTCTGTTTGTCCTCTGTAGACTCCATAGGGCATTGCTGTCAGATGATGGAATATATCACATTTGAAAACGAACATACGAAGACGCTTCTAATCTTGAATTTAGTGGAGAAATGGGAAATAGTGGTTCTTTTTTTAAAAAAAAAAACCTTTTATGGATACTAGTGAAAATGTGTTATATCCTGTGCATAGAATTTGAAGAAAAATATATTCATTCTCCTGTACCAAGTGCTGGGGCAGGGGAGATGGTGGGGAGGAAAGAGCAGCTTGCAAATCTATCTTTAAACCTGTTTCTTCCCATTGAACAATAGAATTAACTGGCTACTGCAATTTTCTGCCTTGGATCTGGCATGTTTCCAGGTGGGAANTTCTGGCATCTGTGACTTTTGGGTCTTGGTCCAAACAATTTTAAATTGTCAGGCTTCTCACTTGCATCACCTGCCAAGATTAGACTGTATAAAAGAAAGGTGAAATATGGAGTGCACTCACGTTAGTTTATCTATCTTATGTTAATATAAAACAAAAAATAAGGCAATATTTTTAATAGCAATAATAATAACAACAACAGCATTACTATAACATATTAACTGGATTGTAGTTAATAGAGCTAAGTACTTATGAAATGAAATATTGCTGCAGAGCAAAATTGTATTTCCCATAGCTGGATTTTTTGATTACTATGACTTGCATAAGTAACATTGTTACTTCATCTTTTTAACAATGTATTGAATAAGTTGTCATCCAGGCAATTTTTTGGGTGCAATGGTGGGATTCAAATACGTGAACAACTGGTTCTCTGTGTGGATGCCACTTCTGGAAGTCCATTCTGGGCCTGGGCAACAAAAAATTAGCTACCGGTTCTGCCGAAGTGGTGCAAACCAGCTGAATCCCACTACTGATGGGGGGGGGGAGGAAGAGGAGGAATACTTCCCTTTGCTTGCCCTTGCCTCTTTCTGTAAGAATGAGGTTCTGCAAAACTTAGTTAATTCCACACTTTCCAATAACTGTCCTATTTCAAATTCTTGCCCCTTTAAAATGTGCAGTGTGGTGTTCCAATCAAAGAAAATGGGCACAACATTCAGTACATGAGAAAATGTAGTCACAAAAATATGTCCTTGTTACAAGTGTCGTTTGTATGGCAAACATGCAGTATGCCCATTTTTAAATTTAAATAGGTAAATTGTTCATATTATGGATGAAAACATTAAAGACAATTCATAAACATACATATCATTTTTCATGCAAACCTTTTTTGGGGGGAGTGAGAGATGGGGGGAGGGAGAGATAGGGAAAGTCAAACCTTAGGGATTGGCCATGCTTGGTTTCCCAATTTCTCCTCATTAGCTCCTAATAAGAGATTTTTTTTGTGTATGGTTTCTGCCGGTCTTTCCTTGTGAAGAATATGTGAAAAGGCATATGAACTGGATTAGACTGAGTATTGATTTACTTGACATCATGTATTGATTGATGTCTCCAGGGTACATGGGTGTGCAACAGGGTGGCTGAAGCATAGCAATGGCATTAACACGGTCAATACCAGTGTTAGTCAGTTGTCTATCCTTTCTAATTTACCTTTGGATTACACAGGATTGAAAATATATTTTTCTGGCTGCATTTAGCTATCAGCAAAGCAAAGTGGGCACATATACTGACCAATCTCCCATCCCTAAAACTATCATTGTCTCTACTCTTTGATTAAACTTTTGTCTGCAGCAATAGGAAGAAATAATAGTGTGAATACTGAACAATGTAACTGGTATTTCCATTAATTATGAATACAAATCACTCAAAGTGAAATGGAAAACATTCTGAATTTATGAAATAAAATACAGGGCTGGGTGCAAAAAAACCCAAAACCTGCTACTCAATATAAAGTTTGTTCCATGATAGTACTTGGAGTAATAAAAAACAGTCTGGCTGTTTCAGACCTTCTACAGGGGAAGCACAGCATAGCTTGTCAAAAAAATGATGCCATCAAAGAACTCTAGTTGTACTGAAATCCTTTTGGAAATAAAAAGAGCATGTACGGAGGATCCAAGGATGCAATTTCCTACAGTTTTCAGCAGGGACCTTTCCAATAAAATGTCACATAAAAGAAAACACTGTCCTTTTTACTTCTGTTAAATCTTTTTCCTGTTCAGAAACAGAGAACTCCAGAATCTGAAGAGATACCGAGGGACAATAAAAAAAAAAAAGGCAGTTTCGTTCCAATGTGATTTTTTAAGGCTGTAATGGTTCGTGCTGCTATAGCTATATTCAGATAAGGCCTGTAACACATTGGATTTGAAAGCAAAAAAGTGCTCTAGAGAACACAGAACCACACACAGAACAATTGTATGCAACTCTTTAAAACACCAGTATCAAAGATGCAGATGCTTTAAAGAGTTGCAGACAGGTGCTTTGAGATATTCCTGTTTGCTTCGTAACACTTTTTGGGCTTCAAGTGCAATGTACCACACATCTTAATATACTTAAACCAAACTAACAAAAACTAAACTAAACTTGTATAGAGTCAAACTCCTAGGGGAATAGTATCCTGATACTATACAAATCAGAACTAGACAGCTGACAACTTTTAAACCATATGCAGTACTATCAAAATTGGGAAACAAATCCTGAGGGTGTATATATTCCTTTCAGCATTTTTTTGCAAGTGCAGGATCCACTTATTTCATTTGTTGCAACAGTAATTAACTGACCAGCTTCTTGTCGAAGCTGATGTCATGGGTTCAGAAAGAGAGACACTGGTTTAAAGTCATCCAATGGTTTTCATGTATCAAGTGGGCTAGAACTCACAGGCTCATGGTTTCTAGCCTACCTATTTAACCACTAGACCAAACTGGGTTTATCTATATATCTGTATCTACAGCTATATCTATATCTATATCTCTTTATTTTATTCATTTTTATTTATTTAGAAAATTTGTATCCCTGCCTACTCGCACATGGCGACCCAAGACAGCTTACATCAATTAAAAAACACCCTATAAAAATAAAATAAAAAAGGAAAAATAAAATAATATAATAACTCTGCCACCCACCACCCACTCCAGCGACAGCAAACATTAAACTAGCCATTTGCTGGGCTCTATTCCACTCTGGGGTCTCCAGGTTCGCTGGCAGAATCAAGTTTTAGTGCCTTCTGGAAGAGTTCTAAAGTGAGGGCCAGTCTAATGTCTGAGGGAATGATGTTCCAGAGAGAGGGAGCCACCACAGAGAAGGCCCTTCTTCTGGGTCCCATCAGATGCATCTCCTTAGGGGAAGGGACCCACAACATTCCTTGCCTCCCCACTCTAGTGGGTTGGGTATATATGACCAGAAAGAGATGGTCCCTCAGATAACCTGGTCCCAAGTCATGAAGGGCTTTAAAGGTGACAACCAGCACCATGAATTGCACACGGAAGCAAATTGGCAACCAATGCAGCTCCCGCAGGAGAGGTGCACACCAAGGTCTGCACAAAATCATGCTGGGTGCTACATTTTGTACCAACTGAAGCTTCCAGATGCTCTTCAGGGAAAGCCTCATGTAGAGTGCATTGCAATAGTCAAGACAGGAGGTGACTAAGGCATGAGTGACAGTGAGTAGGGATTATTGGTCCAGGAAAGGGTGAAACTGATTCACAATCCGCAGTTGCACAAAGGCCCTCCTGGCCATGGTTGCCACCTGTTCTTCATCATCTATATCTATATCCAGTAGTTTATTTGGTCAATAACCAGCAAAACAAAATATCAAAGTAAAATCAAATAGATGAGATAACATACTAGCACATAAAATAGCACATTAAATGTGATATACACTGCTATATTAATTACCTATGCAAGTGTAAATCAAAGATATTACAGAATAGGAAGTACAATATATGTCATCTAAAAACAAAATAGTGTGGGTTTCATGTATGTTGAATGATAAGCAAGTCAATCTGACTTCCTACGTCTGACTACATTTCATGTGAAGGTATGAGCTGTCAGTCCATGGCTGTCACATTAAATGATAAATTGTCCTTCACTGAAGGAAAAGCTGGATGGTAATCTGTCAGAGATATTCTAGTGCAGTGTTTATCAATCTTGGCAGCTTGAAGATATGTGGACTTCAACTCCCAGAATTCCCCAACCAAATGTCTGGGAATTCTGGAGTTGTTTCACCCATCTTCAAGTTGCCAAGGTTAACAAATAACTTAGAAGGGAATTAAACTAGATAACGCATGAACTGACTTCCAATGTTGTGATTACATACCAGGTGGACATGTCACATTATTTTATAACCACCTTGGACACCTTGATATCAGAATTATATTAAACTATAGTTGCTGTCTGGTCTTTAATATGCACATGAGCAAGTATGACTTTCTATATTGTAGTATTTCTTTTTCCAGACACACTGTTATTGGGAAGTAGGATTATAGCTCTGTGGAAAAATAGACTTCTTGTATTTTGTTAATTTATAGTCAGACTCAGAGGAGATAGTGTTCTGCTATATTGTCAGTTATATTGTTGTTGTCAGCTCAAGCAAAATATTATGCTGTTTAACTGCTGCTAAGCCTATTTTGAGCCTGAAAGGACTCATAATTCTCACTCAACGACAATACTGGCATTTTGCTGTCTTCTTTAATCCAGGCTTTGAAGCCATTATCTTGCAATGCAAACTTAAAACGGCCATAACAAAGTATATTCTTTTAGTATGGAAATCTTCTGGATTATAGAGAAAACAGTTTTAACTGCATGGATAGGACCTGGTACCCACCACTCTTGTCCTAAATCATTTCATCAACCTAGTAAAATTCAGCAATATTGCAATTTATTTTATTTTATAAAATCAATACAATACCAGCAATAAATATTAACTAGAATGATTGCATTCTGATTAGCATCAATACTAATATCATAATCTTTTAATCTATTACCATTTGGGAATGGATATAAGTGTTTCACTACCAATTGGGCAGTATTTGTATCAATAGATGCCCTCCTCTTTTGGGGGGATATGACCATTCCTGATATCTCTTCCCAGTCAAATTAACTACATGCTGCTTTCTTATTTCCAAAAATTATCCAGTTTTGGGACAGAATCAAACTCGTGTCAGACAAAGAGAGATATCGATTTCATATTGGAATATATAATATAATATATAACTAATATTTCTCAGCTACAATGCATTGGAAAAAATTCAGAGAAGAGCAACTAAGATGATCAAAGGCCTGGAGACCAAAATATATGAAGAACAGCTGCAGAACTTGGGTTTGGCTAGTCTAAAGAAAAGAAGAAATAGAGGAGACATGATAGCAGTATTCCAGTATCTGAGGGGCTGCCACAAGGCAGAGGGGGTCAGGTTGTTCACTAGATCACAAGAGGGAAGGACAAGAAACAATGGTTGGAAACTGATCAAAGAGAGAAACAACCTGGAATTAAGGAGAAACTTCCTGACAGTGAAGACAATCAACCAGCAGAACAGCTTACTCCCAGAAATCGTGAGCACTCCATCACTGGAAATTTTCAAGAAGAGACTGGACAATCACCTGTCTGAGATGGTATAGGTCAGTGGTGGCGAACCTATGGCAAGGGTGCCAGAGGCAGCACTCAGAGCCCTCTCTGTGGGCATGCGCGCTGTTGCCCCAGTCCTAGGCCTTTAGCTGGGTTTTATAAAACCTTTTCGCTTTAGGCCTCCGCCACTGTGTGCAAAAAAAAAAAAAGGTTCAATCAATCAGTCAATTTCAACTTCTCGCGGGAAAAAAAAGACCTTGCAAAGTTGAAATTGATTGAACTTTTTAGTCCCACCCAGTCGGCCGTTACCACCACAGCCACACCCATCTAATTGTCCATGCCCACCCAATGGGCCACACCCACCCAGCACTCAACGATGCATAAGTGGGTTTGGGTTGCAGTTTGGGCACTCGGTCTCTAAAAGGTTCGCCATCACTGGTATAGGTTCTCCTGCTTAGCAGGGGGCTGGACTAGAAGACCTCCAAGGTTCCATCCAGCTCTATTCTATTCTATTCTATTCTATTCTATTCTATTCTATTCTATTCTAAAATATGTAGCTTTTGGGAATTGGGAATTTTAGATAGCAGAATTTCAAGAATATTCTATACAAAGAAGATACTTTAGGGAATGGTTACTGCAATATATACCAGGGGAAATTGTGTGAATTTTGTTTTATTGCTTTAAAAATGGTACAAATTTGATGGAACAAGGAAATACCTGAATGCATTACATTCTCATAGATAATATTTTGACTGATATGCACATCTCTGTTCACCCTTTCTCCTTTCCCAGAAGCATTAGAAAAAGAAAACATTAAGGCTTTTCCAGTTCCTCAGGAACTGGAAAATATACTGCGTGGAACAGTATATTCACCAAGAACATTTGAAATTCCCTTTCATATGAAACACAAAGGTGTTCTCTGACTCAAAGATTAAAAGATTTGTTGTTAGCATGCCAGTTGTATTCTAGATATATTCACCATGATTATTTCATGATGTACCTTTCCTTAAGAGGAAGCTTTTATAAAAATTTCACTAAAATATTCCTTGATCAAAATGGCATACACAAAGCACCCAAGAAAGCAGATTTTGTGGGTAAATTGGTAAATTTATTCTCTAATGGTCAATTTCTATGTATTCTAAGTGTCCAATATGGCACCAGAAGAACTGTTGGGCCACCCATATTGCCTTTAGGATTGACCTTTCTAACTTGCTATGAATTTTTCATTACTTTCTTTAAAGGGTTCTCATGACACCCTAAAAAGGTAAAATGTATGTTACTTCCATGAATAAAACTACTATGACTTCCTTGGTTGCAGTGACTGTGTTTACTACTTTTATCCCATTCTTTATCTTTTCTATATAAGCAAAATCAGCTCTTGGCTTTTCCAGGCAGAGCAGGACTTTTCCAGGAAGCAGATTCAGATCTTCCTGGCCTGTCAAATGTGGAGAAGGGAGGGGACTGAATTTAGGAAAGAACATATTGGAGAGTCTCTGGCAACCCTTAAAGAGTATGGTAGAAGCAGGTATGCAGAAATACCTGGAACCCAGCTGGATTCCATACTAATGAAACAAAGCTTTTGTCTCCCTGGAAACACTTCCTCCCACCTCTTCCTCCATGGAATCCAAGCTTCCTGGCTTTACATCTTCTGTTTTGTATAATATTGCAATTCAGTATACCATCCACCAGCTTTCTAAAACCATAAACCTATTCAGTACAATTAGATAGATGAGAGCGAGAGATGAGAGAGACAGCAACAAATACAGATGGAATTATTTTTTTCCATGATGATTTATCACTAACAAGGTTATTCAGCTCTTCTAATGTGCCACTGTAACTGAGTCTATTTACCTTGCCGCTGATAATCCACTTCTCTTTTCTTTGCTCATTTATCAGTATTAGACCCTTCTCCAAAGAGCATAATGTGTCCAAAGTAAGATAATTTGGGTATGGTCCTTTTCAGGAGTCTTCTCCAACATCAATGTTCAAAAGTGCTAATATTCTTCCTATCTTATATTATAGCATCTGAATATCTTTTCCAATGTCTCCATGGCTATTCTATCCTCATTGTTATTGGTAAAGTTGGTTGTTGTATCTCTTGTCATTAATTTGGTTTACTTTATATTTTATTTAAATCCCATAAATGTAGAAAAGTTTAGCAGAAGGTCTGTAAATGTGTGTCTCCTTCCCTTGTCTAAAAGAGATACTTTGCATGTTTCTTATTGGTAGACCTGTATCTTCTGGATTCTCTTCCTCAGTCACATGTTCACCATGGGAATTACAGGAGCACTACACAAAAAGCCAGTGCTAGCAATTGCGTTCAATGTCATACAGCATCACAGTCTGGTTTAGAAGCATCACTGCTTCAAACAGGAAGGCGGTGCGGAAAGTGGTGAGGATGGCTGAAAAGATCATTGGCAGTTCCTTCCCTTCCATCCAGGACATAGCACATAAGCATTGCTTGAGCAGGGTCCACATGATTGTCTGGGACACTACACATCCTCTTCATGACTTGTTTTCCTTGTTACCTTCTGGGAAGAGGCTTCATGGTATCCAAAGCAGAACATCCAGATTCAGTCACAGTTTTGTTCCATACTGTATTAACCTTGTGAACTGTAAAGCTTCCTCCTTCCATTATGTATTCAAGATGGACAGTGATTAATATTTATATGTTACTTATATGTAAGGGTGTAGGTCTATACATACGTTGTATATAGTATGTTTTAAATGTGTGTTATATATGTGTACACTTTGAGAGCAAGCAACTAAATTTCATTTTTAATGTGTGCCGTTGTGCTCACAGGAAAAAAATTACAATAAAGGTTACCTAATTTAATCTAATCTAATAGCATTCCACATTATGTGCCTTCTTGCTGTCTTGTAATCCCATCCTCTCCAGTGAATGTTAATACAAACATGAATTCCTTGCTTGCTCATTATCCCAGCATTGAGGTCAGCATTCCAAAAGGCTGGGGAGTGACGAAAAGGGGAAATACAGTCACAGTCACGTCATTTCCCACTTAACATCCAAGTTGCCGATCCCAATTATGGTCATTAAATGAGGACTCGTGTATTATTCCAAGTGAGTAATACAATAAAAGCATCAATATCAGAGCCAGAAATCCAAATAAAAGAATAACTGGTACCCCACCTTCCCTCTGGCTCTATGGAAGAGCTCATAAACATAAACAAATCAATTCCTGCCACAGACAAGAGGACCTCAGCCATAATCCTTGGTAATTACAGGCTGTGGTGCAATTCTGCAGAACCCATCCTCTTTCACATTCTCAGCACGTGGGCTTGCAGAACTACTTTTAAGAGTGAAATAAAGGAAGATAAATGCCTGACTTTGTTCCACCAGATCTTATTCCATGCATATACTCAACCTTCTAAAACCCACATTGCTAGAGGTGGAATAGAAGCAATTAGCAGATTATAAGCATTTTTAACACTTCGGTGTTTAACAAATGGCCTTCTAACAGCAATTGGTTGATTTACTTCTTTTTCTCCCGTACATTTACCTTCAGCAGAAGCATTACATGCATATTAATTTAGCTTAAATTTATTCATAAAAATATCAACCATTCCTGGATATAATTTCTTTTACATTTTTTCTCACAGCTACCTCACAAACATTTTTCCTCTCTCTCCACCCCCACCCCCCATGCACAAATACAGCACTTGCTACATTTGGTTTTTGATAAAAGGATAATAGTTGCTAATAAAGTATATTAAATTATGTTAAACCAAAAGAGTAGCAAAAGCATTTAAATCCCACAGTCCTTTCTTTTGTTGATAAAAAGCTTAATAAAGCTCCATAAAAAGATTTACAAATTCTTTATTTATTTAACAATGTAGCAATCTTACCTGGCTTTCATTACAATAACAGGCAAGTTCTGATTTGAACTGTAAAGTATATTCTGATATCTTCTTTCATAATGGAATATGTACAGATTATCAACAGGGGAAAGGAGAGGGCTGAACCAGTCCTTCAGATTTTTTTTTCAGTAGTCACTCTTTGCCATTAATTAGACTGAATATTTCTATCATTTAGTAATATTGATAAAAAAATTCACTCCAGAAATATTACTTCATTTGCATATGTGCTTTTGATAGAATTCAAGGAATCCTTAAAATCAATTGATAGTTGTTTGTTTCCTGCCTCCACCCAGCTCACACATATTCTTGGTGATATATTTGGCAATGCTGTAGCAATTGTAAGGCAGGCTTTTTTGAGGAGGGGGGTTTGGAAAACATGAATTACAATAAGCTTCTGGTATCACCTGTAACTTCTAAGGCTTCATTATGATACAATTGCTTTTTCATAATTGGCACTGATAGTGTGAAAAGTTTTTGTCTAATCTAGGCTACAACAATATTAGCAAATAGGATTTAATTTAGCTTCTGGGAATAAGAGTCAGAAAACTGATATCACTTGGAAATTAGAATCTCTTCACCTCTCACTTCAGATAGGAAGACATCTGGGCATTTAAATGTAAAACAAATAATGCTAAATTATATAATGCACAATACATATTCATGATGGATAGCTTCTCAAAAACACTTTTTAATTGTGCATCATTTAAAAAATGAATTTCTGAACGGATGTTTTTAGGTCAGGATAGACTAAGTGTAAAAAGCTAAGAAGAAAATCTGTATCAGTAGATTTCATTATTTGAAATCAAATTGAATTCAGTAATTTTATAAAGAAGAGGTATTCTCATCTCATCTTAAATTACTCTACATTATAAAACTGATAGTAGGTTTACCCTAGTAGGTTTACATTGCAGTTAAATGTCTTATGATATATAGTCATGTATTGGTATCTTTTTTTCAAAAAATCTTACACAAATGAATCAGAACTTGCTTAAAATAAGGGTGATAGAAGGAATCAATAAAATACTGCTGATTGTGGAGAATTCGGTAAAATTCAACATGTAGTCTCCATTAATGTTCAAACCAACTGTTTAAGGAAATTTGGATTTTTATGACATAAAAATAGTACATATAAAATTGTATGGCCATATATACACCAGTTCTTGGGAACACTATTCCATTCTCCCAATCTTTGGCTTTTCCATATTCTAGTGAGTTTCTAGTCCATAGAAGGTGTCTGTTTGCAATCATTTGCATGCACCCAAAACCTTGATTAAATTATGAATCCTGATAAAATAGAATATGTTATTATGTAGAAGAAACTGGGAGTAAAGCTCAGATAAGGGGCCTCTTTCAACTAAGTCACCTGTGTTAGGTATAATACATTAATACAACAAAGTACTTCCCTATAGTAACACATTACTATCTGGATTATTATTAAATAAAGCAATACAACAACTTTAAGATACAAGTTAACTATTATCTACTCAAATATTTTGTATAATGGGAAAGGAGATATAAAGATTTTTTTAAAAAATCGTATTCAAAGGCCTTGCAATATAAGAAAAAGAGGAATTACAATTTCTCCTCCATTTTAAAAACTGTTTTCCCTCATTGCTTCCAATGGGAGGGAAATAAATAAGTATATCTCACGTTTGATATAATTATTTTGTCAGAAAGAGGAGGGGGGAACCACTCTTGCAAAGTGATGTCCTCTTTTAGCATATCGTGCAACGTTTGTGAAATATCTCCTTGTGATGTCTGATTTCACCATTTAAATGTCAGAGAAGCTCTACCTAGAGTCAGATCTCTTTATCACACAATTAGAATAATACTTTAAAAAAAATGTCCTCACCATCTCTGCTTCAGAATCATGACAAAAATTCAAATGATGAAAAGTCTGTCTGCCTGTCTGTCTGTTAAAGGAATGTTAACCTTGGTAATAGTTCATCTTAACACACACACACAGAGAGAGAGAGAGAGAGAGAACTACATGAGAACTGAATGATGCAAATTATTTCTTCGGAGTGGACCAAACAAATTTTGGTAGGGAATTAATTTGCTCATGCATAACCATGATCAAAATCCAAATTAAAAGAAAAGGCACACAAATGCCTACACAGCAGTACATTCATATGATGTTGTTCTTGGTTGATAAAGAACATAAAAGACACCAACTGGTTCAATGGCAGCTTTAGGATAGGAATGCGTTTGGGGTAATGGCATTTTTTTCTTTCCAGAAGCAGAGTCTCTCTGGGTTTATTTCCCAAAGGATGATTTGAGGCAGCAGCCTCTATTTCCTCTCTCTGGAACAGTCTACAGAAAGCGTAGCAGAGTTTCAGACAGATCAGAGTGAACCTCACACTAATCCTTTCAAAACTAAGCTAGAATTACATTGGGCACATGCTGACATCACAATCTGAAATTTAAGACAAGTGAGCCCTCTGCTCATGCATAGAGAACCAATATACAGTAAATGAGCTTCTCCTTCTCATTACACTGCTGTAGTCTTAAGGTCCATTTCATGCAAATACTGACCTGTTTTACTCCTAAGCCACACTTTTTTTTTTTTTGAAAGCAGTTCTGTCAAGATTGTTTCACTGATTCAACAAGAGGAAACAATACAGAATAATATACAAGGAGGATAGTTTGGAGGGCTTAGCAGAATGCAAGGGAGTTAAAAAGAAAAATGAAAGCCATGAAAAGAATCCATACAACAGATAGATTTTATCACTCATACGCAATAGGAAGCTGCATCTAATGTATAAAAATTGCAGATAACAAGAAGCCTGGGAAGCTGGTTGACATTTGTGACAGAAATCTGCCCCGCAGTCTAGTTTGAAAAGACAGCATTGCTTGCTGAGCTTTCTTCATTACTTGGGTATCTGTGTATCTGTGCGTATGTGCGTTAAATAGCCTGTTTTCATTTCATATCATTTTCACATGTGCTTAGTCCATTGTTTAGTACATCCTTTGTAACTTGTTTCTATATTAGCCTGCATTTTAAAATCAAACAAAATGTTCTGTATATAAATGTGCATTTTATGGTACAGTAAGCTGTTAATAAACTATGCACCCCAGAGAAGGACAACACAAAACCTGTAAGCAAAATTTGAAAAGGTAAGAATTAAATACATAATTATTTCAATCAGGAGATGTGACTCAAATTTATTTAATTACAAAATACAGACAACAGCATCTCTTGCTGTGTGCCCATATGTGTGGGGTAGTTAGTAAAATTTAATTCCTTGTCCATACAAAGCTGTAAAGTTATTTATACTTTAATTAGCATGTTCCTTCTGTTCTTTCCTGCTTAACGCTTTATTTATTTGGCAGATTTTTATCCTGTCTTTATTATTGTTTATAAATAACTCAAGGCAGCAAACATACCCTTTTCCTCCTATTTTTCTCAAGGCAATAATGTGGGGTGGTTGGGCTGAAAGAGAGTAGCCCAAACTCGCACGGCTATTTTTGCATGCCTAAGACAGGACTGGTTCCTTGGGCAGCACCTTAACCATAGAGCAAACTGGCTCTCAGTGATATTTTAGTTCTAATCCCAGGGCAGTGCCTATTAATTGGATGACCCAATTCACAAAGTGACTCCTTTGATCTGAATAGATCCACTGCTGAAATCCCCATTTGACTCCCCCGGGGTAAATTGCCTCTTGCAGAAATCTGTAGTCCTCTGACATGTTGTTTGTCACTGATTATTGTGCAGATTTCAATTGTGCTGCTGGCCAAAGTAGACATGATGATAGTATTTAAACTTGAGTGCTGGCCCAGTTACACATAATGAAGTGAAGAAGTCTAACTTTAGAATAAAAGAGATACAGAATTTGCTGTATATTTCAGTGGATGCACACATGTTCTAGGAAATGCAGGATGGCCTATGCTACATCTTAGACTGAGGGCTTCAAAATTCAGGATACTCTTTTTAGCTCTTTAGTGGATTGTTTACCTGCCTTACCTGACATGTCTCTATGTCTATTTCATTCACCTAATCTACCGAATCTGTTTTTCCTTCTTCACTCCTGCTTTCACCTCTGAGAGCTGCATAACATTCAGACTTTCCATTTTATTGTTGTAACATATTCTGGTATTAGTAACTGTGGGCAGGATTGAAGACAACAAGCAAAAAAACTTATCCATCCATGAATATTTTTCTACAATCCTCTACTTCTTTAAAAGACATGTGGATACAAATTGGCTTTTTTGCACAGTGCTAGATTTTTTTTTCTTTCTGCATGACACTCCTGTAGCAAATGCTGACGTTGGGAACATGCAAAATCTAATGCAGAGCTATGGCTACATTTTTGTGTGTGTGTGAGAGACCTTGCTCTAAAAACCACTGAATTCAGTGGGCCTTAAGTAGATAAGTAAAGGATTGCATTGTAATTTTTAATCTTCAGATTTGTCCAGAGATGCAACTTGTCAGTTTGTGTTAGATTTTACAAAAATCCAAACAATGGAACCTTAATAACACTCCACTTTTTGCTCCTCCATCTGCTAGTTTACAAAAACACTGACATGTGACAAAAACACTTCAGTGTTGAAGCTGAAATGGCTTCAAAACAATAAGGACACTTCTTAAAACAACAGAAACATGAAACTGGGTTAAAAAAATCCTATAGTGATATATTGCAAATTACGATGGTAGCTCTCATTCCCCCACTCCCACGCCCACCACCTCTCTCTTTTAAGATATCAATAAACAGCTGGTACAGAAGTATAATTCCTGGCACCAAGTTTTAAAAAACATGCCTGTCCATTGCTTGCTAAAATAAAAGAAAGGCTCTAGCTTCTAGGCAACAAAGCCAATTTAATTTGTCTTCAAGCTGAAGAGGGAAGGGGATCACTGACATTATCATTGCCTTTCAACAAATCTTCCAAAATTACTTGCTTGATTATTAACAGGAAGGAAGGAAGGAAGGAAGGAAGGAAGGAAGGAAGGAAGGAAGGAAGGAAGGAAGGAAGGAAGGAAGGAAGGAAGGAAGGAAGGAAGGAAGGAGCAATTTTTTCAGTATTGAATATTTAATGGGAATATGTATTTTATTCAGTTGTGATAATTTTATCCAAAATCTTGTGTTATATATAATACTTTTATGGCCATACAATTAGTGCCTGTTGCTTACCCAACTACCAATAGAAATTGGATGATGCATAGATATAGTAAATCAGTGGGTTGGTCCTAAGCAAGAACATCTTCTGATTTATTTGAGCCCAAAAAGGAATTTAAATCTAGTTGGCCTTTTCAGACATAAGAATTGTCAAAGGAGGTCTTCCCTTCCATATATGATCCATTCAGACAGTGTTATATTAGATACCTGGGTTTTTATGAGAAAATATGATTTCGTATTTCTAGCAGAGGTTCTAGTCTAAAACACTTTTTAAAGCCAAGTAAGCAAGATATATCTATTATTGCATGGAAGAGGGCAACATAATTGTTTAAGCATTTGCACTACAGGCATCAATTTCCAATTTTTTCTATTTTTTAAACAGCATTTTTAAAAAAGTAATCTCTGTTTTAGAGTTTTTCTGAATGTGAGGGCATTTGAATGTAGCACAGCTATCTGACCCTAGTTTATCAGAATCCTGGGGCACAAAGAAAGCTGTATCTGCATTCAGATTAATATAATTAACCTTTCTTTAAGATCTAGTTGGAAATTTAGTGGGGCCAATGTGACATAAGGACATAGGGCAAGTGTAGGCAATTTGTAATCTGTATATGACCCCGGAACCCACCTGCAGACCGCAGAGCATTCCCATATTCTGTTGTTAATATCCAGTAGAAAATTGGCAAATTATTTAATGCTGACCTTTTTTAATGCTTCTAACTCTTTCTTCACATTTACTGATACTGTTCAGTAATACTGCATAAGATATACTCAATTCCAATCTGATAGCTATGTATTTTAGCCAGAGAAACATTAATTTTTGAAGGGATTGAATATAACCATGCATAAATATTGTATTTTACCTCAGAGGAAAACTAGTTTTTCCCCAAATAAATTGTCTTTTTAAAAAGTAGGATAACCTTAATGTCATTGACAATATGATAATGATAACATATGGTAACATACTGGCTGTTCTAAGAAGGTTACTTTTACTTTATAGTCATGATCATTTTGAGTAAATATGATACTGTATATTGATATATGTTTGGTTTGAAAGTATTCCTGTTTCGGACAGGAAGGCTGTGCAGAGTGGTGAGGTTGGCAGAAAAGATTATTTCAAGTTCCTCAGTATTGTATGGGATGCTATACATCCTCTCCATGACCGGTTTTCTTTGTTACCTTCTGGGAGGAGGCTTTGTGATATCCAAAGCAGAACAAATAGATTCTGTAATAACTTTGTACCATATAGTATCAACCTTGTTAACTCTCAAGACTCTTTTTTCCACTATGTATTCAAAATGGACTGTGATTAATATAGATATGGGATGTGAGGGCGATCTGCCTGCGACATCTGTCACCCCATTGATCGCCAGGTTTGATTCGCTAATCTGGCTGGCTAGGTGGGTGTCCCCTTCCTCCATCACCACTCCATGTGCATCCCTCCCGAAGCTGCATGCTCTGTGGAAGAGGACGACCATCCCAGATAGAAGGAGTGTACCGATCTTCGGTCAAGGGTAATATAGATATGTACATGTATGCATGTCTATGTGCGTGTGTGTGTATGTATGTGTGTGTGTATACACACACACACACACACACACACACAGGATATTCTATGTATTTGTATGGGTATCCGAATTTCATTTTAAGTGCATATATATTTATTTCTAATACATTTATTTTGTATAAAGGGGATACATATTTCATTACACTTGTCCATATAAACTTTACGTTTATAAGCAATCCCCTCATAGGTGGCAAAAGTAATCAGGTCTTCAATCCATTGAGTGAGTGGAGCCATATATTTGTCTTTCCAATGCTGCAGTCTATTGGCCACAGTAAGGGCATGGGAATCATTTTACCTTGTTTAGTTGTCCAATTCCATGTAACAGGTATGAAATTGAACATATTTATTTATTTATTTATCAATCACATTGACATGGCCACCCTTCTCACAAAAAGCCACTCTAGTATCAGTAAACAAAAAAACATAAAAAACAATCATTATAAAATTTAAAGTTAAAATAAAAATATAAAGTTAAAATATAAAAATTTAAAATATATATTATCCTCTGTGAAGTTTAGCTTTTGTCATAGTCATATTTATCTAGTTCACTATTTTCTCCCAGAACTTAGTAGATATATAACATTGTAAAAATATTATTATCCTTAACAATATCCTTATTATTCAATAGAATGCTGACTTAATTCTTTTCTATACAAATGTAGTGGAATCCATTAAATTCTAAACATTTGTTGTTGCTGCTGTTGTATAGGTCATAGTGTAAGGTCCACTGACACTCTTGCTGTAGAAGTTAAGACACTGTCCCATTATGCAGGCATTATAGAAACTGCCAGATTCTCCAATGACTTTGCTGTGGGAAGCCAGCAAAGAATGCTGCAAATTGTAACTGTGTGGCTCTGATTTATTCATAACCATGAGCCAGATATCAAGCACCCAGATTACAATCACATGACTACAGAGATGCTGAAAAGTCCAGAATTCTGGTGACCAGCTGCAAGTGCCTTCATTCGGCACTGTCATAACTTTGGTAATAATCCAAGAACAGCCTATAGTAAATATGTAACACCTATTATCTCCCTTACAAAGTAGAAGGATGCTATTTTTAAAAAATCCAGACTTTTTGTCATTTGGTCACTGAAATGAAAGCCATATAGCAAGGTTCAATATGTCTAAAACAAACATTTCACTTTAAGAAGGCTGTCATTTTTTTCTGTTAAGGTTAAGGATATAGTAGCAGTTCTAAAAGTCATTATGGTTTTTTTCATAAATCAATTTCCACTTTGAGAAAACATCTGCTTCTCTTGAGTCCTGCTAGTCTCTGCTTCTCAAATTAGTATTGGTTTGCACATTAGTTTTTCCATTTATATCGCTACCCACTCAATATGCAACTCAAAGTAGTACAGATAATTAAAAGCAACAGTGACCAATGAAACATAATACATAATAAAACATTTTGTTATCAGAGGCAGCTCAAACAACCAGAAGCAATCGATTAAGATACATCACAAAACCTCCTGACTCAATGCTTGGCAGACAAACCATTTCTTTGAAGCTTTTGGAAGCTAGGCAGAAAGCAGGGCCATCTGGATGGGGTGTTGCACATGGTAACTGAAAAGGCACATCTGCTTAGGTAATGGAATCTGGGGGGTGCCGATCCTGTCAGATCTTATTGGACATGCAGAGATCATCAGAGACAATGTCCCTGCAAGTAATCAACTCTGTGCCATAAAGTACCTTATAGGTAATAGCCAACACCTTGAATTGCACCCAGGAGCTGACTGACAATCAGTGTGTTTCACAAAGTAATGGTGTTACATGGATGTACTGAGGTATATCCATAACTACAAGTGTCACTGCATTCTGGACTAGGTGTAATTTGTGAGTGGTCTTCAAGGGCAATCCCACAAAAAAATGTATTACAGTCCTCCAGAGAAGAGATGACCAAAGCAGGTGTGAGCATGAGTATGGCCTCTTAATCCATTGGTATAGTTGGATGAATAGAATAGAATAGAATAGAATAGAATAGAATAGAATAGAATAGAATAGAATAGAATACCTTGGAGATCATCTAGTCCAGCCCCTGCTCAAGCAGGAGAACCTATACCATCTCAGACAAATGACTGTCCAGTCTTTTTTAAAAAAAAACCTCCAGTGATGGAGCACCCACGATTTCTGAAGGCAAGCTGTTCCACTGGTTAATTGTCCTCACTATTAGGAACTTTCTCCTTAATTCCAGGTTGCTTCTCTCTTTGATCAGTTTCCAACCATTGTTTCTTGTCCTGCCCTCTGGTGCTTTGGAGAATAGTTTGACCCCCTCTTCTTTGTAACAACCTCTCAAATACCAGAATACTGCTATCATCTCACCCTTATTTCTTCTTTTCTTTAGACTAGCCAAACCCAAGTCCTGCAGCCGTTCTTCATATGTTTTAATCTCCAGGCCTTGGATCATCTTAGTTGCTCTTTTCTGAACTTTTTCCAAGGTCTCAACATCTTTTTTGTACTATGGTGACCAAAATTGGTTGTAGTATTCCAGGTGTGGTCTCACTAGGGTTCTATAAAGCAGTACAAATACTTTGCGTGATCTTGATTCTATGCCTCTGTTTATACAACCCAGGATTGTATTAGCTTTTTTGCTGCTGCTTCACATTGCTGGCTCATAGTTAAGTGATCATCCACTAGGACTCCAAAGTCCATCTCACAGTTACTGTTTTTGAGCCAGGTCTCACCTAATCTGTACTTATATCTTTGATTTTTCCTACCTAAATGTAAAGCTTTGCTTTTCTCCACATTAAAACTCATTTTGTTGGATAGGACCCATTCTTCAAGTTTTTCAAGATCTTTTTGGATCCTGAATTTGTCTTCTGGGGTGTTGGTTGCTCCTGCCAGTTTAGTGTTACCTGCAAATCTGATGAGTTTCCCTTCTATTCCCTCATCTCATTGATGAAGATATTGAATAGATGGATTTGTGCATGGAGTCTCCAAGTCATAGCTGTTATCTGCTTTTGAAAGAATGAGCTACAAGTCTAGAGGACCCCAAAGTTGTGCATCATGTCTATCTGCAAATGCATGAATAAAAAAACTCCATATGCAGACAGCCCCCCAAAATTCACAGACACCCAGTTTTCCTAGAATTCCAGGCTTTATTTTCTGATTTCCCACAGTTTCCTGAAACTAATAAAAGGGCTTTGCTTGACAAGCCACAGGTTGCGATACCGAACTTGGGTATCATCAGCATGCCAAACATAACAAGACCTAATGACCTCAGTGTTAAACAAGATCCAGAGAGAAGCAATTCTCAAAGCAAGGGCAGAGAGCTAAACCTCTGCCTCCATCAATACCCACTGGAACTGGTCATGGAGAGGGGAAAACCACTTGATTATTGTTCATCCCACTCCCAATTGTCACAGCCAATCCAGAAGACACCATGACTTGAAGAGTTGCATTGAAGAGTTGCATTCAAGTTGCATTGAAGACAACTAATAACTTAAGAAAAGTAAGTATGAGAAATCTTTGCAAAATGTGTTTGATTAGATAACACGCAGATCCCTTAGATCTTAAAAATGTTTTATAAACACTAATCCATTTTATATATCAAGCTGTTTTTATCCTCTGATTTTAAGCTGTCCTATTTCCTTTATTTGCTTACAGAAAGTGGCAATTAAGCCTAAACTATATGTTACATTTAGTGTTTGTTATATTCCCTTTAACTAATTATAAATTCATACAGAGAAATTGCTATTAGGCTTATAATGCATAGAAAAGGGAGAATTTTTTGTTCTATCCTAGCAACAATTGGGATGAAAAAGAAGACAAAAAGCTTTTAAAAATGTCACATTGATGTCAGTAAGAATTCTCTTTGTGGCAATCAAACTATAAGTTAATTGTTATTAGCTATTAGGTCTGATCTCTGAAGGAGCACTTCACTTTGTTGAAAACTGGAGCAAAGTGCATCTTCAGTGTAAGTTCATGAAGTGAAACAGAGCTGGTTTACTTGTGTTGCTTTAGCTCACGTGTCATATATGCACAGAAATCCTTGACATCAAAGCAACATGTCTCATTAAAGTAGAACAACACTGCCTTCATGAAGTGTTTCGTTGCTTGGTGGGATGGTTCCATGAGAAAAAGCTTCTCCTTAAGATAGATTCAAGCCCTTTTGCACATGTCTAATAATTATGTTTTTTAACTCTAAGCTAATGGCAAAGACACATTGTTGCCTGGATGAGAGAGCTTTAATCTTTTGACTTTTTCTTGCCACCTTGGCCCAAATACAGATCAGAATGCCTATAAATTATGTCGTCAAAATGTGATTTATTTAAAGTAAGTCGTTTGAAATAGTGGTTTCACACTAATTGATGTTAGAGAGGGAAGCCTATCTTCAGCTCTAATCCATAACTGGCTTTTACTTATAAATTGCATACAAAGTATAGGTCTTACAAAAAAAAAAAAAAAGCTGGAAAATTATTTGAAGTGGTGATGGATCCTGGCAAAGTATAATGAAGATGACAAGATGATTTCATTTGTTTTTCCAAATTCAGCTTCCTAGCATTAGAATCCTACATAACAAAATAGTTTCAAGAAGATAGTTCAAGCTGAAACACAATGAGCTACATACAGTATCTCAAGGTTCAAAGCAACATAGGAAACCCATGGAGCAAAATCCATGAATTATCTACAGTGGTGCCATTCTAGTTCTTCCAATACTTTTTTTTCCAAAAAGTTTTATTAATTTTCTATTATTACATTTGATTAGTGCTTAATAAACATCATGTTGTCTGGGTTAATTTGTTTGCTTAATAATACAAGTTACATTTTTAGTCTCTATCCCTTTTTTCCACCCATGGATAAAATAAATTCCATGTTTGAAAATATTCTGTATCTTCTTTCTCTTTAATCCTCAATATAAGCCTGTCCATTTCAGCACAGTCTAGTATCTTCTTGGTTATCTCTTCATCTAGTGGTGTTTTTTCATTCTTCCAGTGCTGAGCAAATACAATCCTTGCTGCTGTTAGTACATGCAATGTTAAATATACACTTTGCTTGTCAAATTTTTCTGGTATTATGCCTAATAAGAAAAGTTCAGGTTTAAAATCTACATGTTTTCCTAACATCTTTTCTAGTTCTTCCAGTGATATTAATATACATTGGGTTAGTGGCTTCTAGACTTTGTATTAATGGCTTAATACAGCAAAGATACTAAAGAAAGTACTTCATCCAAGATACTTGGAACTGGGCCTATGGTGGGCATCAGAAGAAGAATTCTCCCATAAGGATCACATCAGATGTCAATGAGTTCATCCATCATTAGAATGTACAGTTCCTGATAACAAACGGAACTGAAGCAATGCTTTCAGTGAGCTCTCTCTCTCTCTCTCTCTCTCTCTCTCTCTCTCTCTCTCTCTCTCTCTCTCTCTCTCTCACACACACACACACACACACACACACACACACACACTCACACACACACACAAACACACACAAACACAAACACATACACACACATACCCCTTTGTCTTTAGACAAAGCTTCTAAAGAATACTACTCTCATCTTTCTAATTAATGAGCTTTTGTTGAGCAGGACACACCAAAATTGCTGACATTTGCTTAAAGCCAAGATTTGCAGAGTCTACTGATTACGACCCTCTCTATTATACCATCCCTGATCTCTTCCTGTCTACTGACTGCAGTGGATATAGGGAATGGGGAGAGTCCCTGGGATTTTTCCCCTCTGTATTATTTGATTACCATTTGAAATACAGCACTCTAAATATTTGTGGCACTGCTCACTGGCATCAGCCTTCTTATTAACCCTGCTGTAATGATTTCTGATTAAATTATGGCCTTATTTGGCTCCTGCT
Source organism: Protobothrops mucrosquamatus (assembly GCF_001527695.2). NCBI lineage: Eukaryota > Metazoa > Chordata > Lepidosauria > Squamata > Viperidae > Protobothrops > Protobothrops mucrosquamatus. The sequence goes on from NW_015387634.1 coordinate 34,357, forward strand.
TTCCGAAATAAGTTTGACAAGATAAAGAGTTCATGACTTGCAAGAGCAGCTCTGCTTTCAATCACTTTCAGAGGCAGCACTGATAAGGCAATTGGTAACCTGGGGTGGGCGGGCAGCAAAAGTCCTGTTTATCAAGTTGAGACTGGAGGGTGGACATGTAATTCTTCAATATTTATTTTCAAGAAAGAAGTCAAAAATCACTCTTTTCCACCAAATGTTTTTTCAAGCTCTGTTCACAAAGCCAATCTCTTCTGGGTATTTTTCAATTGCCTTAGCTTGAAAGGATGCACCGATATGATTCCTACAACTACTACAATAAAATTGTTCTGTTGCCATTATAGGCAAAAGATATTTGAGGTATCCAAGGAAGAGCAATTTTTTTAATTCAATGGCTGGGCAATAGTGCCCCACTTTTAAAGAAGCTGTACCAGCAGTTCATCCATGATCCATCTTGATGAGGTACTTCATTTTGTAGAGTTGCATCGCTGCACTTTAACTGATCTAGAGCAAGGGCACTATTTCCAGGAAAACTGCAGCTCAGAGAATAGAAGCAGCATCTCATTTACCTTCACTTTAAAGGGTCACTTCAGTTGAAACCTCAACAAAAAGAAATAAGTCCTTTCAGAATCTACAGGGCTCTAACAAGCAGCAAAATCCTAAAGAGGCAAGTTGCCAGCTTGTTTTGTTAGGATTGAATATTAACTGTCATTAATTTATGATAATTAAGGTAACCTTAGTTATTGATATACTGTACATACAATAAATTTGTCATGCTATATATTATACACTATCATCTAAATTAGTACCTGAAAGTCTTACTACTATCAGACTAAGCAAGTAAACTGCTTAGCAACAGCCTCCCAGCCTCACCTTTCAGAATCTTAACTTCAGGTAGGAATGAAACAAAGATTCTAATCTCCAACCAGGACCTGATCCAGGTAGGATGTTATTGGAAAGATGCTATTACCATCAGAAGTGGGTGAAAGATCTAGAGCAGGGGTGTCAAACTGCCGGCCCACAGGCCAGATGTATCACGCTAAAACCACGCCCACCCTATTGCTGTCAATGGGAAAAAAGTTGCGATAAGTCACGACACATCATGTGACATCGCAAGTTTCACATCCATGATCTAGAGCTTCCACTTTCCTACTCCCTCTTTCTCTTGCATAAGCTGTCCATTGGAAAACCAGTGATGAACTCACAGTTTATCCAGGCCTGAAGTCAAATTAAATAGGTTCAGATCATCATATGAAGTGAATAGACAGTTTCAAAGAAAAAGACTTGCTAAAGGACATTCTGATTACCGATCAACTACTATATCTGATTTCTGGATTGTCAGTCCAGACTCTGAGTCTAGTGTGATATGTTGAGATCAGTGGTGGGATTCAAATATGTGAACAACCGTTTTCTGTGTGGATGCCACTTCCGGAAGTCTATTCTGGACCTGGGCAACAAAAAATTTGCTACTGGTTCTGCCAAGGTGGTGCGAACTTGCTGAATCCCACCACTGGTTGAGATGCCAAATAGGCTGCATAACAAACCACCAAAGAAAGACTGTCTCCAAAGGCAGAATGCTCTATTACAGAATAATCAGTGGATGCCTTCCTGCATCCAGTTTTATTTTCCATTTGCAGCATATACTCCTCCTTCTCAGCTCCTTTTAGTTAAACTATGCCAAGTGGTAAACAGACAATAAACATTTCTCTGTTAGAAAAGCAAGACTTTCATATTGGCTGACAGAGTGCATCAGTTGATTATATCTCTAAAATATTGCTTGTGAAGTAAACTAAAAGATGGGTACAGATGGCCTCATTTAGACAGAGTTTCATTTGCGTATTATAGTATTTAATATTGCTAACTACTGAGAAATAAACCTGCCTGTTTATGATGACACATGCTTAATTTTAATCACTTAACATTTTCAGAGTCTATGTACATTAATTATAATATTTAAGTAAATAAACATCCATTTAACTTCTGTTTGAATGTCTCAAAAGAATAGTTTGCTTTAAAATTCTGCTAAAAAAAGAGAGAACCATGAATTGAGTACACAATAATGACACAATTGCTACCTCAGTTTAAGTGCCATAAAGCAAGAAAATGCAAGCAGAGCAATTCCTGCCTTCTCAAGAGAATGCAAAAGTTGTAGACTGACATTATACAGAAATTATAATAGATAGGACCTAACAATGGTGGCTACAGCCAGTTGCATAAAATTGCTTTCAGTTCATACGTCTGAAAATCATGCATGCATATTAATACACTCAAATAATTATCAAATGGGATCTGTCACCATATGCATGTTCCCACTAGGTAAGCTCTTTATCAGTATTGACTTATCTATTGTTGAAAAAATCTTTTCATTTCTCAACTGGTATAGCGGTATGTAGGAATGACCTTGGTAGACAGGAAAAAGAGGCATAGACTAGACCCATGGTGACGAACCTATGGCATGCGTGCCACAGGCGGCACGCAGAGCCATTTCTGTGGACATGCGCACTGCTGCTGCCAGCAGCTCACTCAGGTCCATTAGGCCACCACTGCCCAGAGCGGCGGCCCCACCCAGCACAAAGGAGGAGAAGCATGCGGCTAGCAAGCCATGCCTAGAGGTGGTAGAGCACGCCCACGCCCAGCAGGCAAAAGTTCACCCCGAGCAGGAAAGCCAGATCCCCATCAGCATCATGGCTGCCCAGACCAGCAGAGACTGGGGGGAGGCATGCAATTCTGGCTGGCGCCAATGGGGGTCCGGCTTTCCCCCCTCTGGGCGGCTTTTGGCTAGCTGGGTGTGGGCATGCTCTATCATCTCTGCTTGAGCTTGCTATCCAGATGCTTCACCTCCTTTGTGCTGGGCGGGCCAGGCCTCTGGGTGGTGGTGGCAGCCTAATGGACCTGCACGAACTGCTGACAGTTCACCAAAGGAGGAGGAGGAACCGGGAGAAGAGGGAAATTGGCTGAGCCGGCCAGGTACCAAAAAAAGCAGAGTCTCTGTGTGAGCCTGCCTAGCCCACATCAGCTTTGCTCTCCACAGCATGCTGCAGCTAATCTGAGGCATAGAGAGCACAGCTGATGGGTATGCGCATAGCGAATGCACACACAGACTTTGCTGTTTTCGGCAGTGCTTCTGATCAGCTGCAGCATGCCATGGAGAGCCTGGCTGATATGGGCAAGGCAGGAGCGCACACAGATTCCGCTTTTTTCCTTTCAAAAGGGCCACGCCCATTTGTGGCATGGCCACCAACCAATCACCATGTCCCCTCTCTCAGGAGGGCAACACCAGCAGCCAATGCAGCAGCAGGAAAAGTGGAAGGCAATGCTGCCCACCAGACCTGCCTGGCAGCACAGGAACTGCACTTCTCCTCAGCTTCAGGAACCATCTGTAGTTTCTTACACCGCAAGAATAAGTGGAGAGATATACTTTCAGAGTTGCAAGATTCTATTAATGTAACCTTTAGTTAGAGTTAGTACTTCTGAGTGTACTTCTTAACTGGACAACCTGAAAGGATGACAACTGGCCCAGAGACAGAAGTATATACAATATATATTATCATTTGGAAATCCAATTGCATAGGTACAATGCTTGCACACAATGATAAGTTGTCACGTGTTCAAAGAGAGTCACATAGAAGTAAGTCACTAATGCTCTTTAAATTCACAGATGTAGTTTCCTAATATCCAGACTAGATTTTCTTTTCCTGAGACAAAGTGTCAAATAGAATTTCTTTGTTCTATGCCCAGAAGCTAAATAAATGGATCATTAAAACAATGCTGCTAACAGGGTGATATATAGTGTAGACTCTTTTATTATGCCTACAACAACTGGAAAGAAATTCTACTCCCATTCAGGGGGAAAAAACGACTATACACCGTTTGATGATCAGATGGAAGCAACTTTCCAATGAGGCTTTGAATACGCAGTTATTATGCCTTTTTTATATAATTAGAAGTAACATGGATTAGAGCCAGATTTAGGCACAGGATAAACAAGTTTCATTTTAGGAGCCCAAAGTCTGAAGGAACCTCTTAACGTTTGAGATTTTGTTTTAATTTATTGAAGTGTTCTTACAATTTCACTGCTGAACATCTAATTTCCACAGCACTGTCTTCTCATCTTTCCTATTACCTTCTACTATTGGTATCTTGTGATTATATTACTTTGTTGTTTATTGTTTGTATGTACACTTAGAGTTTATGCAGGGGAGATAAATTCCTTGTATGTCCAGTCACACTTGGCTCATAAAGAATATTGTATTGTATATTGTATTGTATTGAAGGTCTTACTAAAGAAAGCCTTCCTATATGGCTCTCATTAACCTCATTATTTGTTTAATATTCTGTTTAAAAAATGCCTTTCCCCACCAACCACAGGTTTGTTATGCATCTTGGGGTCATTCTTGCCGTGTTCAGTTCTTAAACAGCCTTATTCTTTTTTTTAACTCTTACCAAATAGATCTCTACAACTTTCCATAGTTTAGAGCAGTGTTCCTCAACCTCACCAACTTGAAGATATGTGGATTTTTATTCCCAGAATTCCCCCAGCATGTTTACCTTTACATTGCCAAGGTTGAGAAACACTATTTAGCATGTCTAAATCTGGTCCTTTTGATGGGTTCCAGGAAAATCATTAGGTTCTAATCCTGCTATCTTCTACTTCTCTCACTCTCTTTTTCTTCTCCTTCCTTTAAGAACCATAATCATTCAGAAGGGGATGAATAGAAAACTATCTTACTTCTTTACACACTTGAGTAGGAAAATGTGTGCGTGAGGAACAGTGGTTGAAAAGCAAAGAATATACTCTGGATACCCTTCTTTTTTCTTACAGTATTTAGCAAGTATTTTGAAGCTACTTCAATACTTAGATATAGTTAATAAATAGAGAAACTGCTTTGACTCAGTTATATAATTGATTTGTTATGAACTTGGGTGGACTAGATGTGGGGGCTTTTTGGTGGATAATAATTGGATTTAAAACCCAATTGCCAACCATGTCATATTGGAATATATTTAATTTCAATCCATACATGAGAGGTGAACAACAGTTACTTTGAGTCCATGAAAAAGAAGGTAATCAAAATGCATTGCTTCCCTCAAAAAAGTTCTGAATTCTCAGTTATAATTTGCTTTAGGATCTCCTGATTCATGATCAATTCGTAAATAAACATGCACAATAAGTTTTGTTTTTTGCTGACTTGCCATTGCTGCCTTCTGGCATTATTTTAGATTATCCAGTTTACTCAAGTATTTCCAGGTTGTCTCCCATCCAGCTATTAACCAAATTTAACTCTGATTATGTTTTTAAGTTAGTTGTCAACTAGGGGTTTCCACCCACTGTGGACAATGTGTCATAGATATAGAACTAATCAAATCAAATACAAGGCAATTACTTCTGGAGCAATGGGATTTTTTGCAGTCACTCTGGGTATGTTTTAATGAAGTAGTCAGACCAGATCTCACCTTCCTTTTACATCTCTTGTAGTATATAGAACGATTGAAGTTAGGAAGAATTCAGCTGTATTTTCTTCTTTATATCGGACTTTGTACCTGCAGCAATCAATAAAAGAATCACTATTCTTCTCTTCCACCTCACTACACAATTCACATTTTTAGTGGAAAACTTTTGAAGTGCCTTTTACAATTATTTTAGTACTTTCACTCATATTACATTGAACTCCAGAGTGTTAAATTATTTCCATTTTGTTGTGTTTGTGAAATTTAAAAAGTTAAAAGGTACTACTTGGGGTAAATTGCATTAAAATCAATGGCTACAAGTGTAGAAATGATATATCTGTGTTGCTTTTGCTGACTTTTAATAAGACCTTTCCTCTTGTTTAGCCTTGAATCTGAGTAACAGTTCAGGGTTAAGGATTAAAAAGGAAGAAAGTTCCACATCATCATATTAAACTTTAGTTTTTTTGTTTACTCTAGAATATAGGAACAACTTTATGTCTCTTAAGTGGGATTTCGCTTACAGCTTACAGTAGTGATGTGGAATTTTGAGTTTTATATGTTTCGATGTTATTATTTTAGAGCTCTATTTGGAATTTTTGCTGACAATTGGATTGGAAAAAACATTACTTATTTGATTTGCCTATAATGAAGAGTTGAGTTATGGGATGAAAAGTTAAAATTTGTTAATTAAGAGGAGGTGAAGAGGTTATTTTGTTGCAATGCATTATTGCTAGAAAAACTACAACAGCAGAAAACTCTAATACCATCTACAGCAGTGGTTCTCAACCTTTTTAATGCCGCGACCCCAACCGGTCGTAAGTCGAGGACTAAACCGGTCGTAAGTCGAGGACTAAACCAGTCGTAAGTCGAGGACTAAACTGGTCGTAAGTCGAGGACTACCCAACCGGTCGTAAGTCGAGGACTTTCCCTGCCCGGGAGCGCCGTGCATGCATGGTTCTGCCCCCTGCGCTGGCCGAGGCGTAGCTGGCAAGTGGCAGAGACGGAGCAGGCTGACCACCAGCTGGCCCAGCCCAAGGGAGGTAAGGCACCCGCCGGAAAAGGGAAAAAAATGGCAGACAAAAAAAATGGCAGACAAAAAAAATGGCGGACAAAAAAAATGGCGGACAGCCTTGCTTGGCAACCCCCATGAAATGGTCGATCGACCCCAAATGGGGTCCCGACCCACAGGTTGAGAACCACTGATCTACAGTAATAGTCTACCAGGTAAAAGACAGACTTCTGTCTCTAACATGATGGTGGAGATATGCCATATCTTATAATTTCTGCCAGGAAAGGGACATATTGGTTGATTGATCAAACAATTGGTTGATTGTTTGGTTATGACATATACTGTAATACACTATTTTTTTCTTTCAATTAACACCATTTGCATGCTGTCTCCTCATATGAACTTTTGTCTACTTGAGTACTTTTTCTTATCACCAGTCCATTTCTTGGCAGTCTGCACACTTCCAAGGCATTTACATTTCAGTTAAATCAGATGAAAGTGTCATGAAATAATTTTTCCTATGAACCATTTTCAAATCAAGTGATGCAAGCAAAAATATAAGTGGAGAAATATATAATGGTATGTATATCTGAGAAATAAGTAAATAAAGAGTATCAGACAGGTGGAGAGAGCAATATAGCAACATTAACCACCTCATAATTATTAAGTAAAGCACCCTCAAAATAAAATAAATTTTTAAAAAACTAAAGTCGCTTTCATGTCTGAAGACAACTTTTCATATATCAGAGAGGACAGTTTTGTAACATAGCAGTACCATGAACACGAAACTATCCAGTAGATAGCATTAAAGGTAGATGAGATAGGAAGAACAAGAGCAACTATAGGCTTAGCAGACAAGGTCCACCTCCTACCCGCTCTATAAAAGCAAAACTGCTTAAACAATGCCTGCATCAAAACTGAACAGAAGAAAATGGAATTTGCTTAATTTTTACTTAACAAAACAAACTTTACTGGCCAAAGAGAATTTGTTTCCAGTACAGCTTTTCCCAGTCATGTTTATTGTTAAAACATAGGTTTTGATGAATTGTTTAAACGAGTGTGGGCTCCTTTGAACCATCTGTTTGCACATATTTATAGGATATACACCATAGTGTGAAATGGTCTTTAAATCGTTTGTTCTGACTTTCAGGAAACATTTCTATCAATGCAGTACTGGTTTTAATCATTAGGAAGACACTGTAAGCCATGTGCTCCAGGTGCCAAGCAATTTTGTGCAGATCCTTCTCAAAGGGAAAGGCTTAGAGCTTATTATAATACAGAGAACATTGTTCAATTGCAGTTGGATTACAGAATTTCCACTCATTCTCTAATCAATAATATATAATATTATATAATATTATATAATAAATAATAAAATGGAAACTCCAAAAGGAAAGAACACATGAGTATTTTGAAAATTGTACATTGACTACTTGCTGTTCTTTTTGAAGGAAGCAACTTAACTTTGTGTCTGCTCTACACAATATGCTAAAGAGCAGGACAAACATTATTACTGTTGGGTTTCCTGTCTCTCACATAATATGCCACATGTTGGGTCTTCTGAGGCTTATCCAAGCCTCCCCTATCTCTAGATCTGCCATAACCTGAATCTCCATTTTTAGTCATCTTGGCAAGGAATTCTGTTAGTTGGGCTTTCAACTTTTCTGAGTGGACCAAGTTGGACAGGGAATGAACTTTATTATTTTTCTAATTACTTTTTATTCTGGTTTCTGAAGGTTATAAAGACACATCCAGGGAATAAACACAATATAAAAGGAGCCAGAAATACTCAGCATTTTTGTTTGGCTGCTTGTTTTAAAGGTTTCTTTGGATTTTTATTTTAAATAAAGGGAAAATAGATATATTAATAGACTTTGTGGTGGCTTAATATAAGCATTTTAGCCCCTTACCAAGAATTTACCAAGAAAAGGGAAAATAGATATATTAATAGACTTTGTGGTGGCTTAATATAAGTATTTTAGCCCCTTACCAAGAAATTATTGACAAAAAATGTCAATAATGTGATATGGGGATGCTTTTGGAGGTCACCAAACTGGAATATAGGAGAAATAAAGAGAGAGAGTGCATTTCAGGGTTTGCCAATCCCTGAGGTTAAAGAAATGCTGGATGTCACAGAGGAGAAAGTAGCATCAAATATATATCTGGCTGACACATTTTATTAAGTTAGGCCACTCAAATGTACTGCTGTCTGAAATTATTGTAGTGAACAGATCAGATGTTGAAGGGAACCATTCAGAGGCCATAGTGAGAAGGATTTGCAGTGACAGAAGTATATTGGGGCTTTATGCTGCTAGGGCTGTGCAGAGCAGGTCATTGAAAAATACATAGTTGGGATAAACATTTCATGTATAATTCATTATAATGCATTCTCATAAACAGGCTTGAATTATGGAATGTTTTATTCAAGTAGGGAGAGTTAAAAATTGGTCAAAGGACAATAAGTTAGCAACCTGACTTTCTAATCACTGTCTAAAATTGCCTATTAACCATATTATTAGAGACCTTCAGAATGACAAGTTGCTGAGCAAGTTTAGTATCAACTCTAAACAAAAGAAAAATTAATTACAAGCTTAAGGACTTAAAGAATTTGAAATAAATAACATTAGATTTTGATCTAAGAAAGTTACAAATTGACTAAGGATCCAGATAAATTTGGCATTTTGAAACATTTGCAATAAGATTTTGGAATTAATTATAAAGAACAAACAGCTTCTCCTGGGAAATAGATTTGTTTTGATTTTTGTAATATGTAACAAAAATAAGTAATTTATTTTAAAAATTAGACAGTGGAGAAGACTAAAGATTCTAGGCAGAGGGAAAAAACCAAAAGCCTGTTATTTGTGTTAATTAATTGGAGCCTACAAAATAACACAAAATGCTATCACACTGAAATATTACAAGAGACTTTTGAAGTATGAAGACAGAAATTAGTACCCACACTCCACATGGCAAGAAATTCATACTATGTCATCATGCACATTAAAATTATTTCTATATAAGTAAAGTTAAGTATTGAAATAGAATGAATTTATCTGAATTCAGTAAATGAGAAAAAAACTGTCTCTGAATGTTAAACCTATGCATTGAATGTCTCAAGGGGATTATTCATTTTGGCAATGATTTAAGCAATGCATCATTTTAAAGTTGTTTTGCAAAGCAAAATGCAAATGCATGCTTTTGAAAATTAAATGTTTTTTGTTGTTTTTAATGTTTTTTTAGCTTTTTATATAATTTTATTTTTGTATTTTTTATGTTTTACATTTTTTTTGGTATCCCACTTATGCTGGTCTTTGACCACAATAATACCTTGATTAATACCTGGACATGTTGCTTTGGTTTGTCTAATTACTAAGGCCTCTTCTAGCAATTACAATTTTCAGCTCCTAAAGGCAAAGACCTATTAGAATCACTAGAATGGGTTTCTCTGTGTCCTTTGCAGGACATGCATAGAAATCCTTTTTATTTAAAAAAAGTGCCAAATGAAATTTAACAGTGCATCCAATTCACTGTATCCATGACACTGAATCCTTCATCAATGCAAATTAAAGCTTTTTTGCACATCCCTACTAAATGTGAAAGGCAATAGTCTACACCTTTAGAAACTAAAGGTGTAGCTGCTTCACACATCTGTGTTCTATTGGAGTTCAACTATTAGATTTATCAGTCTAACGTTCAAAGAATCAACTGAGTATTAGTACAGTATTATTCTTTTTTTCCCCTCTATTTGCAATTTTCTGATTGACATTTCTTGCCCAAATGAAATCTGCCCACTTTCATTTAAAATGTTTAAAGATGTCTTCACAAGTATAATAAAAATATTCAAGGTGATGAAAGACCAGGAATATGATGATGTTCTTGTAATTATTGCAGAGCTTGCAGGTACAAACCATCTGGCAGAACTGTTAATAGCAGCCTGTTCTCTGAGTGCGTTAACTCTGTGAAAAGCTTTCAGAGGCAGCTCTCATTTATATTCCCAGCTATCTTTGCAAAGGTCAGACTCGTCAATAAACAAAGGCAAAGGACCTATATGTTTATTCACACATTGGCTGCATTAGAAAAGCCATTTTGAAATGTTTAAGCAATTAACAAGGCTTTTGCTCATTGATATTCTGAACTCTTACAGTTTTCAAATAATATGAAGATGAAAGTCTAATGGCATTTTATCCATGGGAAGTAATTCCAAAAACCCAATTCACGTGCATTAAAGCAATTTAGAATTTATCTTTGTCTACAGCCATTCGAAGGAGGAAATGTATGTGCCAGCATGTCCGTACTGTTCTCTTGGTATATAGTTAGACAATCCATGACCTATTTGGTCATTATTTCGGAGATATTTCCTCATTTAAACAGAAACAGAATTACCACAGGCAGGCAAAAAACCTCTCCCTCCCTCCCTCCCTCCCTCCCTCCTTCCTTCACTTCCTTCCTTTCGCCCTCTTCCCTAATATACCTAAAATAATTGTTAAATATTCTTAAATTTTAATATTATTACACATAAAAACTATCTAAATTCTATGGAAAAGCTTCATATTTTTGAAGTGACACTATTCTTCCTCCTCCAATTTGCTCCAGAAGTGAGTTTCTGGGGGTGCTGAAAGTTGTGCTTCACTGTCACTGGTGTGTGTGTGTGTGTGTGTGTGTGTTATGCTGACCTCTTTGCACAGTGGGTGTGGCCCAATAGCAAGCTCACACAGAGCTGGTAGAAATGGCGTAAGTAACAATTGAAGCACAACATGCAAAAAGTCTGAAGTGTTTATTAAAACCAGATGATCTATAATTTATTTCTTGTAGAACCTTGTGTTTTACCTTCAGACAAAGAAATGAAAAGCAATTTTCACAGCTAAAAATTACCTTTTCATAGAGGCTCAGCTGCAATTGTGTTATCTTTGTTTTTCCTGGAGGCACAGACTTCCTTTTTTTTTTGATGAAGATGAAGGGGAGAAAATCACTATAAGACCATTTTTACCTTCTATCACATTGTGTTTCATTTTGATGCATGTGAAGTCACTGAATCCCTGTTGATTACCTAGTCCTCTTCACAGAAGCTCATTAGTTTTCTCTTGAGTGTATTGACAATTCTCCGGTATTTATGGCAATCATTTAGACACCCAGGACAGCTTTGCCCCATATATCCACACCATCAAATAATCCTTGTATTTGTTTGAATGAAGAATTTGTAATCATGACTGATGCTTGTTTAACAGCCCTAGAGATTTAAGTACTACATGTCTTCATGGACTGAGCAATGCTATGTTACATTTAGAAATGATAATATGAATATAGGAGTAATTGGTTGTTAATTTTTTTTTAAATTCATCTATTTTCATCAAACTTTTGAAGTTTATATTTTTTATTATCTATCCTTTAAATTTTTTTTAGTGAAATACTATTTTGCAGGTTTTTTAAAAAAAAGATGTATAAATATCAACTACGGTGTCTTTATTTTATGGTCCCCTACTGCCCCCCCCTAAATCTCTAACTTAGAGGATTTGTTAGTCCAAGGCCTGATGCATAGGAGATGTAATGAAAGCTACCAGTGTCCTCTGATACAGGCATCAAAAAGGACAGCTATATGTCTGTCCCAGTACAGTACTCTAGGAATAATTGTTCTAAATGGCATGTAGGAAAGTAGTGGACATATATCAAGACCCAGTGGTTCCATGTCCCCAACTACAAGACAATCTGTAATTAAGGCAAAAGATACACATTTCTGGGTGAGCTAACATGTCTCCAAATGAACAGAGATGACAATTAAATTGGGTGTTCCTCTTGTTCGAAGATGTTAATTAAACCATGGAAAAATAAGAAAAAGGCTCATTATATTTAAACTGCCATGGGTACATAAAGGATTCATACTTCATGTTGAGTGAAGATAGTCAATTGTTTAATATGGCATCATTCTAGTGAACAGTAAAGTTTCTTGTTACTGTATCAAGTGCCCTGGTTAATTTTGCTAAGTTTTGAACCATGGGCTTGAAAGATGTTAGTGATTTAGGCATCTGGGAAAAAAAACCTGAATATGTATGCATAGATTGTCCACCATCTACTACACTTAATTTAGAAAGATATTTGGTAAAAGGGCTCCAGCACAAGTCCAAAAGCTCAGAAGACTAAGTTTCTGGTCCCGGTGACCAACCCAGACTGGATCTTGCAGGGGAAAAAATATTTGCAGTGACTACAGAACTTGTGAATTCTCAAACAGTAGGTGCCATAATCATTTACTTTGTATTTGTATTTACATAGCCTTCTTACAATAAATATTTTAGCAGTAATGTAACTGCTAAAACTGGATGCTATCCAGAAGAGGCCACAGTTTCTTTCCTTGTACAGAACTATCAATATTTTGCTATTAATGTTGATGGAAATGTAAACAAAACTGGAAATGCATAGGTAATTTTAATTTACATTTGTTGCATCTTGATTCATCATTAGAGAGAAAATTCCTTAGCACTGGGCCCAAGGTAGAAGCTCTGTAACTTGATAAAAAGCTGGATAAGACAGGAATATGTAAACACTGTTGAAAATTGCATTTGCATTTTAACTAGACCAATGTAATGTAAACCTATGTACTGAAGTTCTTATTAGAAAGGAATGTGCAATAAGTTGAGAAAATGAGGAAAATGAATTAATAATTATTGTTATTAAGCTAAGGTGGTATAGACTTCAGAATTTGGTCTCCAAAGGTTCTTCACAATAGCAAAAATGTTATGTATTGTTTAATACATAATGTTATGTATTTATTTAATTCCATTTATATGGCTATCTTAGACAAGTGACTCTGGGTAGTTCACAACAATTAAACCAGCAGAAAATACATATGAGAGGCTACAAAATAAATATGCCATCTGCAACCAAGATTAAAAGCAACCACCATCAATACAACCACTTCATGGTCTCCATTTAATACTCCAACTCCATATCTAGGAACACTTAATGATCTCCAATTAATACTCCAACTCCATATCTAAGAACAAATCCATATTCCCATGGTTTTGTGAAAGGCCAACAGAGTTTGGGCCAAGCTGATCTCTAAGAGATGTTGATATATAGGGCAGGCACCACAACAGAAAAGTTTCTCTTCCTGGTTCCTGCCAGATGACACTTTTTAATAAATGAGACCTATAACATGGTTCTCCTGACAAATCTGACAGGATGGGGGGAAAGACCTGAGATCAGATCAGTTTTCCTATCCTAAAACAGCTGACTTTTATGATATTTGAGGCCTGTGTCCATGTATTCACAGGACTTTCTGGACAGGTTCAGTTACCTGCTAGACCAAACAGTCTAATTTTATCCTTAAAACAAAAATCGGCATGACCCCATATGTAACCTAAATAAACTTTCTTCAATCCAGCTCATAGAGAAAAAGTAGACCTTCCGCCAGTTCCCAGAGAATTTACTATTCTGAACATCAAACTGAGATGTTAATTCTATCTTTAGCATTAATTCATCCTGGGTAATGGATGGAACAGATCTCTGTGTTTTGCATAGCTAGGTGTTATGGCTTTGAAATATGAACCACACATTGTAATATGTACATATATACACAGTGAAATGTTTAGGAAGCCCTATAAACCAATTTGCTCCTTAATTATTTTGCTAAGCTATTTTTCTGTTTAAAGTTACAGTGGAAATACTGTAAAGAAATCTATTGCGTATTCTTGACATCCTGTTTTTTCTTTTTTCTTTTTTTTTCTGGCTCTGAATTTGCTTCTCCCTATGCTGAACAGGTTTATATGTTTCCCTATTTGGTAATTCAGAAGAATTGGTAGATATTTTAATTAGGTTTTGCTAAAAGATAAAGGACAGCCAAGCTGGTGTAGTGGTTAAGGCACCAGGCTAGAATCTGGGAGACAGTGAATTTAGTCATGCCTTAGGCATGAAGGCAGCTAAGTAACCTTAGACCAGTCATTCCCTCTCAGTCCTAGGAAAAAGGCAATGGCAAACCACTTCCCAAAATCTTCTCAAGAAAACAAGCAGATTGTTCAAGCAGTCACCAGTAATCAGTACCAACTCAACAGCATTATACACACACCTACAGTCAAATCATAGGTCCTGATACTGTTCTAAAGTAAATTTTAAAAGTTGTGGTGTCAAGGAGATATCATTGTCTTAAACAGAATTATATCCCTTGATTACTTGCAACAAAATCTATTGTCTTTGTTATGTGTTGTTGCTGGGTCTTTGGAAGTATATCCTTCCCAACATGCCAGATGCTCCATCCAGTTTTAAGATTCAGTTTCACAAGTATTCATGTGCATACTCTATTTGGCAAAAAATATCTATACACTCTTACCTATTTTATTCTAAATTACCTCCCCAGGTTTTTTCTACTACATTACTAAAATAAAGCATTTCTCCATATTCCTGCTAAAATAGCAGCTATTTAGAGAAACTTAATAAGTAATTAATCAGGAGTTTCAATATGCTCATAAAAACCTTGGTTTGTTTTTACCTTTCCTTTAAAGCATTCTCATAACTTTTGGGGACAGCATATTGCATTGTTCATTCAGTCTACTGCAATTAACCCAACCTCACACCCTTCCAAAGTGTTGAATTTTCAATTCCCAGATGCACCCATATCTTGTTTTTTCATAGGACTTCCTAGACCCCGACTTTGCAGGACCATCTGTCACACTTTTTGAAAGCCTGAGCTAAGATTTTTTTTTTTTTAAAATATTTATTTTTTATTATTTAAACCGACAAACAAAACAAAACAAAACATAATACACATATATACACAATATATATTTTAACATCAACTTCGTGCCAGTATTCTTCTATTTTTTTTACATTTTCCCCCTTATTCTTTTTTAAAGTATTTATCCTTATTGCCCCATTATTTCTTGTTTACATTTTTCTTCCTTCATACATTA
>NW_015387634.1:52564-56474 GCF_001527695.2 Protobothrops mucrosquamatus
CAATACAAAAGATACAAGAAAGAGAAAGGTTAGAAAGAGAAGGAGTAAAAGGAAGGGTAATAGAGACAAGAAGCATAAAAAAAACAGATCAAGTAAAAAACGGGAGACGCAATTAAGCTCATCTCTGTAAATATTAATGGTTTAAATATACCAAGAAAAAGAGCACAAACATTTAACAAATTAAGGAAATTGGATGTAGCTGAGCTAAGATTTTATTTACTAAATTTGATAATTTGATTAAATATCTTCATTGGAAAAGTTTTTATTGTAATTGTCCATGCAATTATTTGCTTGGCTTAATTTATATTTATAATTACTCTACTTTATAGAATTTAAATATAAACAGATTGTTGAGCTTTTAACTTAGGTTTTTCTTTCTTTTTCTTTTCTTTTTCTTTTGCTTTTCTCACTCACCATATAAAATTGTGACTTTGTAGATTGGGGAAGTGTTAATTGATTCCCACAGTTTCTTCCATGTTCAGTTTGAGTCTTTGTTAAAGATACAAAATGATGACCACCACTGAGAATGGTATGAACGCAAAACAAAATTGAAAATAGAACACTAAATAACACTTACAAGATTGAAGTCTACCCATGAGAAATAGCTGGAATCTTTTTATTTTTCTTTGGGAAACAAAATGACATGAATTGGCCTCCCTGTGCTCCTTCTTTGTCTATAAATAGGATGGAGAAATTAGAGATCCATTCTCCAAACCTTTTATTGATATTTTGAATAACAAGGACTTTATTTATATTACTTAACAAGAAATGGTAATGGTTAGGAAACTTCTTTATACTTGTTGAGTAATTAGCATGCAATTAATGAATCTTATGTATCCTTGGTTTAATATACAGTAGAGATCAAAAACCACTGAAGCAAATATGGAAAGATGCATAATAACTCCAATATGAAAGTGTAATTTGTAATTATTCTATTCATTCCTAGAGTGAATTGGGATGTTCATGTTCCATCAGTAAACTTAAGTCAGCATATGTAAGGGGAAATGTAATAACTTGCACATGCTTCTTTGCAGTCAAGGACAGAATATCAAGAAAGCCATGCCCATTAACTCAGTAAAATGTTAATTCAAACATAAGCGAAAGCCAGATTCCTATGCAGAGTTCAGAAGTAAAACAAAGGACTCTAATTTAAAAAGTTAGGCCTGAAGTCCAACAAATTGCCAACTAATTTGTTACAAAGCTGGTTGCAATGTTAAACACGAAAAACAAAAAACAGTTATAATGATTAAAAACAGTCATAAGTCTCTTTTTACAGCTGTTGTAACTTTGAACAGTCACTAAATGAATGGTCATAAATCGAGGACTACCTGTAGTGAGCTATGAGAATAATCCTGGGAGACAGAAAGAAGAGCCTTAGCTCTTGGTTCCTGTGTGGACTACATTGAAAGGCTGACAGTGTACATGTGCATGTTCATTTAAACATCAAGCATATGAACATTTGTAGAAGGAAAAAAAGCTGTAAGGACTTTAGAGGAAAATATTGAAAATCAAATCTGATATAAGGGAGAGAGAGAGAGAGAGAGAGAGAGAGAGAGAGAGAGAGAGAGAGAGAGAGAGAGAGAGAGAGAGAGAATACAAACACAATGCATAGTCAATGCATTTTTTTAAAAAAAATCATTGGTGTATAACTTATAAATGGTAATTATTTAAAAGGTGGAAAATTTAAATTATAGTTACTTTGCTTGATGTAAGCAAGAGACAGACTATTGCTTGTAAGGTGCAACCACAATGAATGATAATAATATCAAAAGTAAAAGAGAAAAAGGACACAGGTGTTCAAATATAGCAATAGCACTTAGACTTATATATCACTTCACAGTGCTTTATACCCCTCTCTAAGCAGTTTACAGGGTCAGACTATTGCCCCCAAACAATCTGGGTCCTCATTTTACTGATCTTGGAAGGATGGAAGGATGAGTTAACCTTGAGCCGGTGAGAATCAAACTGCCAAACTGCTGGCAGTCGGCAGCCAGTAGAAGTAGCCTGCAGTACTGCATCCTAACCCCTGCACCACCACCATATCGCAGCAAGAAATTTAATACATAAAGAAGAGTGTAGCAGTTTTCTGAATATGCATTTAATCCCTCCTTGGCACCAAAGAGTTTATTTTTCCCAAAGAATTTTATATTTTTAATTTTTCATTAAAAACATAGTAATCATATAAGAGAGTTGGTTTTGCTATCATGGAAAATGCTTCCATGATATTCAATTGCAACAAGAAATATAATATCCTTAAGAATATTTAGACTCCCAGAGAATATCCTATATATTGCTTTTAGACTGGCTCTTAAATAACCAGATGCAGAATATAAACATGTACTAATTGCTATTTCTGGCATAGGTCTTCAGATCATGACTGCACTGGCAGGCCATATGAAGTGCATGATTTATCTATTGCCAAGAGTGTCCTCTTGCTATTGTCTGGGTGATACAGTAATAACTATGCATTGGAATTTGGGGTTTGAAGCCATATATTCTATTAAAATATAGCAGGTAGAAATGGAGGAGAGGCATAATCCAATTTATCTGGTCATATTTATTGATGATGGTGATAATATTGAAGTTCAGGAGACAGGCCAGATTCTTACACAACAAATAGGAGGGCTGCAGAAATTGGTTTGGGACGGACGGAGGAAGGAAGGAAGGAAGGAAGGAAGGAAGGAAGGAAGGAAGGAAGGAAGGAAGGAAGGAAGGAAGGAAGGAAGGAAGGAAGGAAGGAAGGGGAAATCTACTTACAGTTCCCTTAGGACAAAAATCTGGTGGTTTATCATATGCAAGACATTTCATAATACAGCTGCCCCAAATATTAATGACAGCTGTTTATCATTAATGTTGCCACTTGCAAAGTTAGTTGTGTTTATTGGAGAGTGAATTGTCCTAAAGGTATATGCACAATAGCATATGGTGATAGATAAGTTTTAGTATGCTCCTGTTTAATTTTGCACTGGGGCTTGTTGATATCTGTGGTGTGACATGTTACAGGGTGCTAAAGTGCAGCCAGAGAAAACCTTAGGCAATGTTACAGGACATGAAGCTACCCGTAGCTATATCTGTCCTGCTTCATCTTGTTACAAAATTGTCTCATAAATATGCTAAACATGACTTGGGGGAAAAAAGAAAAAGAAAGAAGAGTATAGCAGATTTGTAGAATTATTTACAATTTAAATATTGTCACCCAAATGCACATTAAAATTAATGACTTCTAGCCAAAGCTAATGAATAAGAAATAATCATTTTTTTAACAAAATGGGAGCAAAGTACATCTTGAAGTCTTTGGACTTGTATTAGTGCTACTATACAAATTATGTGGTTTTATTGCTGGCTAAAATGTGGACATCTAAGAAAATTGGCCTCATTAAAACCATATTGCACAGAAACTACAGTATGTCAACCATATATATGTGTGTGTGTGTGTGTGTGTGTGTGTGTACATATATATGTATGTGTGTATGTGTGTGTATACACACACACACATATATGTATACACAAATATATACATATATACATATACGTATACATATACATATGTGTTTTTCAAAATTTTGCCAGTGGATAGCTCTAGTTTGAGCTGATACAGGCAAAAGATTCCTTTCTCCCATATTTGGGCCGACAGGGTGCACCAAAACTCAAAGACATATACATATACATATACATATACATATACATATACATATACATATACATATACGCGCCAAACAAATAAAATAAAACGAACACCAGGGTAAAATAATCAAACTCTAGGAGTTTAATGTTACAGTACCAAACGCCAAGCTTTCGTCAGCATTCTGCTGACATCATCAGGGCTTAAACGGTCAGTCTATGGGAGAGTTTTATAGTTCGAACTTGGTCTGCACACGGCCCCTGGACCTCGTTACTGGTCCTGGTTGTA
>NW_015387634.1:57316-141988 GCF_001527695.2 Protobothrops mucrosquamatus
AACTGCCAGTGGGGTTTGAACTGATTGGGTGGGAGCTTGGCTGTGTTCTGATTGGGTGGAGGTGTGTTCTGATTGGTTAAGGGGCTTGGCTGTGCTCTGATTGGATGGGGGGTTGGCTGTGCTCTGATTGGATGGGGGAGTGTTCTGTTTGGGTGGGGGCTTTGTTGTGCTCAGGTTAGTCTGAGTTGCAGGGGGATTTAAGATGGTGAGCTGCGTTGCTGTTGTTTGGCTTCGTGTTCATGGTCGTGCCACATCTTTATGGTGGGTGTCAGTTTGCTTCATGTATGGATTGGAGGGGTTTAAAGTGGTTAATGATGCAGCTGTGGACTGGCTTCTAGTTTGTGGTCGTGCCTCATCATCTGTGTGGGTTTGGGTTTGCTTTTTGCGTGGATGTGTGGTGGTGACATCCTGTGTGGTTTTCGTGGGTGTGGGTCTGGTGTCATTCTTTGTGTTAGGAACTCATTTGCCAATAAGGGCAGGTTTCCAAATGGCTGGTAAGCGGG
This sequence comes from Protobothrops mucrosquamatus, assembly GCF_001527695.2. Taxonomy (NCBI): domain Eukaryota; kingdom Metazoa; phylum Chordata; class Lepidosauria; order Squamata; family Viperidae; genus Protobothrops; species Protobothrops mucrosquamatus. The sequence goes on from NW_015387634.1 coordinate 57,820, forward strand.
AGGTATCATCTCGTTTATTCATGCTGTGTGGGCGTTTTTCTATCTCGATGGTTGTCTGATTATTCTGTTGTTAAAGTGTTCAGTTTTGGCGATAGTTCTGGTCTTTTTAAAGCACAGATCCTCACTGATACAAACAGGTCAATAGAGGACCATATCCCTTCCTCAATGGACTTAGGGTCACAGCAAATGATCGAGAGGAGGCAGACGGGGCCGATGAATGACAGCAAAAGACTTGGAACCAACATGGACAGGGACGATGACAGCAAGAAAGAACAGCCAGCTGAAATGGCAGCATTGCATATGCAAATGCTAGAAAAGCAGTGAGATGACTGCGCATGGCAGAACACACACTCCATATGGGCGGGGTGCAAAAACAGGACCAGGGTGCCGAAATTCAAACAGTTGTCAACGAGCACAATGGAAACAACAACAGAGCAATTAACTATGGGAGTGGGAGCCAAATAGACCGGTAACACGCTCATTACCCAAATGCTTGGCATTACAAAGACTATAAGAACGTGATTCTCAATCCTGGCTAGAACTCTGACGATGTCAGCAGATGCTGACAAAAGCTAAGTTTTTAAATAAATTCTTCAGTCTCGGTGATCTGTGTTTTAGTTTTTGAATATATATACATATACACACACACACACACACACACACATATATATATATATATATGTATATACATACATACATACATACATACATACATATATATATATTTGTTTTTATTTCTGAATATATATATATATATATATATAGAGAGAGAGAGAGAGAGAGAAATGTACTTCATATTTCTTTTTTAATAGTAATTTTATTAAAGATTATAATTATAAAAAAAAAACTAATCTTCTTCTTGTACTATATCCGTTATCAGACTTTGGCGATCATGCTGGTGATCCTGTTTTTATCAGCAGCTGCACGAAAAAGTGCTGCTGAGTTTTGTCCAAACTGGTCCCTTAGATTTTGAAGCTATGATAATAATAATAATAATAATAATAATAATAATAATAATAATAATAATAATAATAATAATAATAGTAAAGTTGGAAGGGACCTTGAAGGTCATCTAGTCCAACCCCCTGCTCAGGCAGGAAACCCTATACCATTTCAGACAAATGGCTGTTCAGTCCTTCTTAAAAACTTCCAGTGTTGGAGCATTCACCGCTTCTGGAGGCAGGTTGTTCCACTGGTTAATTGTTCTCACTGTCAGGAAGTTTCTCCTTAGTTCTAGATTGCTTCTCTCCTTGATTAGTTTCCACCCGTTGCTTCTTGTCCTGCCTCCAGGCGCTTTGGAAATGTTCTTCTTCTGCCTGGACCTCGTTTGCCTTCAATCTAATACATACTGTAAAAGCATTAAAAGAAGACAAAGAAAAAGAAGATGGAGAAAATAAAGGAAAAAGGGAAATAGAGAAATAGGAAAAAAAAGAATATTCTAAAGAAAAATAAAATAAATACATGAAGAAATGACTTCCCCTTTCATCACAAGTATAAACAATTTCAGTAACCTGTCACTTTTTTGTAAAATACAACAAATTATCTCTTCTTCCAATATCCTATCTCTTATCCATAAATAAATCCTTTAAGCCTTCAGTCCTGATCTAAGCAAAAGTCCACTAAGAGTTACTAGAAATTAAAATACGGTAGTCCTCAATTTACAACCATTCATTTAGCAACTGTTCAAGGATACAACAGCACTGGAAAAAATGGCTTATGGCTGGACCTCACACTTAGGACTGTCACAGCATCTCCATGGTCATGTGATCAAAATTTGGCTGCTTGGCAACCGTCAGATATTTACAATGTTGGCAGCTTCCTATTTGGATTTTTTCTCTGTTTGTAACCTTCTCGAATTAAAGTTTTAATCACCCTGTTGCTGTTTATTAAAAAAAATAAAGGACTTAAATTAGTAGTTAAAACTTATTTCACTAAGGATTGAAGGAAACTCATCTGATACTGTAAAATCTGTTGACCCAAAGGTTTCTAATAGCTGAAAAGAAGCTAACAAGCAATTCTGAAAAGCAGCACTGCTGATGTTACCTAGTTTGGATAATGAAACATCTGCAAGAAACAACCAAGCTCAGAGACCACCAAGGACCCCTCATTTCAATCCTGAGCTACAAATATTCTCCTTTATTGGATTTTGAAAAGTGATTAGAAAAAGAAGAATGCAAACTTAGCATCCTTTCAAATGTCCTGATTATATTTAAGAAAAAATGTGTGCCAGCGTTCAAAGAAAAGGATAAATCAGTGAAATGAATGTTGGTATGATAGAAAGAAAGAAATCTACATTCCTTTATTATTTCATGCACAAATGAAAGTAAAACTAAATAGTTAATAGATATACATCTGCATTACACATATTCATTTGAGTTTGAGTTTGAATCTCAATAGTCTTAGAGACTATTCACATTGACCAGTGAATGCTAATATTTTTCTGAGGATACAAGAGTTCAAAATATGCATATTCACTAAAGCCTCTTGGAGAGTTTGTCCAAAGAATATGCAGATTTACTGAAATGTCCCTGAAGAATGTAAATTTTGCAATCATAATGCAAAGAATCCCATCACATATTTTTAAAGGAATTGAGTTTTAAAATCTATCAAAAATGGATTCCTCCATGTCATGGGCAATTGCACCAAATCAAATTAGCTAGCATCTGTCTTCCTCTAGTTTAAAATATACATCCACTCATAGTCAACTTGTTCATGAGACGTGCATTTTTTTAACAGAAATCACTCAAAATCAGGAACCAACAAATCAAAGCTATGAAGGACTGCTTTGCTTCAATAATGCTTTAAGTGAAGCACCTCTTGAAACATACTTTATGAAGCAAGGCAGATTCCAGTTTCTAAAAAAAATAAAAGAAGTTGCTGAGTTGCTTCCCTTTACAACACTTAAGGGGCTTTCTCTGGTACTTCCAACTGCTGGAAGTACTGGAGGAGATCCCAAAGCAATATGAAGCACCTCTGATCGAATACTTTTGCCTTCACTGTACAAAATACTCACTGAGCAAACTGTGGTGGCTTCACACAGGCTTAGCAGCACTTAGATTTTAAAAGACCCAACACAGTAGATATTTATGTTCTAAAATCCTGCATTGGACAACTGTACACCAGAAATAATGACATATGAGAAATAAGAATTCTGGAAACCATTTCTGGTTTCTGGAGGAGATTACACTAACAACTCTATACTTTAATGAGAGTTGCATATCATAATGGCATACAGGAAAAGTTGCAAATGAAAACAAATATAAAGTGCTTTGTATTCCACAAGGCCTGCTGAGATAATTAGGTTTGAAATATAGTTGAGATATGCACAGGCTTACGGTGCATGTATGCATGCCAACAGAAACAGAATATAATATAGTAAGTTTTCCTAAATTATTCTTTTAAACTGATCCTATTACCAACATTGGGAAAGAGAGGAGAGGAGAGGAGAGGAGGGGAGGGGAGGGGAGGGGAGAGGAGAGGAGAGGAGAGAGAGGAGAAAAACCCCACTTTTCTCTTTGCTTCTTTCCTTCCGCTATGTACCTGAAATAAATCTGAATGAATTCTCTTTTACTCTGGATGTTCCCCTACTCCAGATCAAGTCATTATTACAATTATTTTATATGGGAAGAGAATATACAGTATTTGATTTTTAAAAAATCAGTTTCATTCACAGAACACCTTGCCTAGGGTGACTTCTGCATTTAGAAACTGAAATAAATAAAACTAGCATAGAACAACTTGCTAACTTACAGGATTGATATACCAACTTTAGAATTTGATTTGGTTAGTGATAAAACACTCCAGTAATCTTTTCCTTGAAAAGATACCAAAGGACAGAAAAAAATCTGAAGTGCTCAGTAAGTCATAAAATAGCAACAGACTCAAATGTGACAGATTATAAAAATGAAAGATTGTATGGTTTGAAGAATTTGTTATAGCTTGAGTTCTGTGATATAATAAGCTGATGCAGAATATTTTACTATCCATTCGTACTATCTGTCATTGGTTTAATATCTGTGAGTTTCACCAAGTGTGGAAAGCTGACACTGAAGTAGGAAGGCAGGGGTTTACTACATTTTATTTCCTTCTTTCTAAAAAGCATGTATGTTGACTTTAATATTAAATGGCTCAATCATAAAGTCATTATAAACTAAATTTTATTCACAGAGAATAAATGAAAAATTAAACCTAGATATGGTAATGCCATTCCCTTTCAAGACAAAAAAGTTGAACTAGAAAGAAATGTAGAACTGACTACACTTATCTTAATATTATCCAGATTTTTTTAATTTTCTGATATAAACCTGAAGTCACAACAGACATCAGAATGATAATACCTCTGCAGGAGATCTACTGGTAGAGAAGTTAATTCAATCACTGCTCAAATTATAGCTTGACCAGACAAGGCTTTCATTTCATGTATCTTATGATGGTGATGCTCTTTAGCACTTTTAAAAAGGAACATGATTTGGTCACCTACATCAACCCACTGCTTTATTTGATACATGAGCATGATCCTTGAATTGGTCCAGTTCCAAATTTTATTTGGTGCTGGCAGCCCAATCCTAGTGATCTTCTCAAGTTCCAATAATTATCCAGGCTACTTGGATTCCTAATAGAAGTGTCATTATACCCTAAAGCCTCTTCCATAGTTCTAAAGTACATGACAAATCCATACAAATACATGACATAGTTCTAAAGTACATGACAAATCCCCGTCCATCTTCAGTCTCTAATGTCTTTGATGGAAGGCTTTGGGGATGACAGCAATGATATAAAATGGGGATAATGAAGACTATTCCATCATTCTGTTTACTTTCATTATTTGATTTGGAGATGAACATCTAACAGAACTATCATAAATATATTGAACATATTATTTGGCTGCCTCTCCAAGATAAGATCATATCTTTTCTGTTAACTATGGAGGAAAAATGACAAAGATGGCAAAATTATCTGCTAAACATTGCAAATTCCCTTTAATCTGCTATTAAAGTCTTCCATCAACAGCACTATTGCTATGTTTTTCCATAGGTAAATATTTCAAAATTATTCATATATCAACTGTTAGAATATTGATTTTCTTAATCAAGAAAAATGCCTAAATGCAATTAAAATTCCTGATCCAAGTTTAGAATCAATTGTTCTAGAAAAGTAAGCAGTTAAAACTAATAAATAGAAAAAGACTTTGAGATATTAAGGCTACATTTACATCTGTGCAGGAAAATGCATAGAGCGTGATTTGCCATAGTATTAATCTTATGCAGATAAATTTATGCTGCTGTTATCCTTGGGAATCACATATGTATGTCAGATTATTGAGGAAATTGTTTTATAATGGGTTGAGCCCTATTCAAATTTGCACATTGAGATTTAGGTGCTATAACATGAAATAGGAAGCAAAAAGTGCTTGTGTGTTATAAGAAAAGGAAGCTGGATAAACAGCTGCAGCCAACAAATGCAGCCCCATTTTCCCACCCAAATTTCTGTATAGTTCATGCTTTTTTCCCAGAAGGAAACCCCCTCCCCCAACTTGAAAAGAGATGGGATCATTAATTTCCCCACTTCCAATTTACTCACAAGCATCCATGGTGGCATTCCAGCTATCTGACTAATTGAACCAGACCCTGGCATTTTTAGGTACAAGCCAACAACCATAGGCAGCCTTACACACACACCCAGCACACACACTCTTAGCTTACAAAAGTGAATGTTCAGACACAGTATTTAAGGGTTTCGGAGAAAATGAAATAAGAAAACAGAAAGTAGAAGGAAAAGTGGGAGGTGATCTCTGGAGATTGACAACTATTACAGTCAGGCAAGAGAGCTATCAGCCAACCATGAACTACAGTAGGCAGCATATCCTGGTGGGATTTCTGCATGGAGCTTGGCTTGGGAATTCACCTAGAGTGCTCAAAAGCAACATTGCCTAAGAGCAGAACTTGGAGCTTGGCCTGGAGCAAATAAGCAACCAGAAAAGGTTTCCAATCAGTGCAAGATTTTTTGGAGGGTAGCAAAGATTATATGCCATTTTATAGACTTTAATGTATTGATGTGGCTATATAAATTTGCAAGGCTTAGGAAGAATGGAGTTAATCCAGAGCAACAGCCTACTGTTGGAAAAGGTGTATACCACAATAAAGCACTATGTACAGTCATCTGCTCTGCTATAGTGTGTCCAGTCCTTAGAAAACAAAGAACTCTCACATGTTTGTGGGGATGTGTAGATAATCCATAAGACTTGTCTGCTTCAATCCAAGGGCAGATAAAGATAACCTTCAAATTCTTTGAAATATGAAGTACTCATGTTCACATAGAATATGTGTGTGTTCTAGATTCAGAGAAAGAATCAACATAAAGAAAACTTATATCATTGTTACCTTATGCCAGATTTTTTTAAAAGTGCATAACTTTTGTGATGTGGGCAAAACCAGTGTTTTGCTGAGAATCTGTTTCTTTTTTCTTGTTTTTACCATTCCCCTCAAGTTCACTTTGAAAAAATAGTAAATCTTCATGAATGATGTGTTGGCCTTTTGCTTTAGTTAAAAAGGAATCCAAGGGAAAGTATAAGAAAGCACTCTGTTTTTCACTGTATGATTGTCTCCTCGGAAAACTGCTGCTTCCTGGTCTTCCCACATTTGAATTAAATTCCATTTTGATGGAACGTCTCTTTTTGATATCTTTTTTCTTATCAAGGGGATGATCAGCCAGGCAGGCTGTAAAGCAATAAAAAGGTAAACAGAGACAAAAACATAGTAAGCTCTACTAGACCGAATGTATTGCCCTTCCTGTAAGTTCACCCAAAATAAATTCTAAAACACTCCAAAGGGGGTGGGGGATGGGGGGGAAAGGAGAACAAAAACTGTTTTTTGAAACAGAAAAAGTTGGAGACAGAATTCAGCACAGAAATTAGTTGAAACAGATGACCCTCTTTGCCTGCAGTTCTCTTTATCAGGCTTGAAGTTTGTAGAAAAGTGTTTTATACAGTATGTGATTGTGTTTGAATACAGCCTTTGGAGTGATTCTTGCATATTTTATACATATACAAAATGGTGGTAAGACTTTAATAGCTATAAAGGTTTATTTCTCTTTCTCTCTCTCTCTCTCTCTCTCTTGAAATCTTCTCAAGCAAACTTTCATTATCAGTGGTTATTAAACCCCCCATGAAAAAATTACCTGAGAAATAGGACATACAATTGTGTTGGATTATAAACAGGCAACAATTCATCATCCTTGCTTGAAACTCTGGCTGTCCCTAATCTATAGGTGAATATATTTTTTTTTTCAATTTCTTCATTACATTAAAAAGTACCTACAGTAAATTAATACTAATAGGGAAAGATTATCTAATTTATCCATGGATAAAATAAATTGTCTCAGTTTCTAAGGAATGGGAATCAGCATTAGCCATGCGTAACTACTTCCTTTTGTTCCTAAGGGTTTTTCTTGTTTTGTTTAGCTTGTTTTGCTATAGCAGCATTTGTGTTAGCAGCTGGGTTATTGCTTTGCATTAAACTAAGGCATTATGGAAGAAAAAAGCTTTTTTCCCTATGAGCATGAGAAACACAGCAATTATGATTAGCACTGAGGGAAGCCTGCCCAGTTCTAGGGCAATCATGTGAATCATTGAATTATGACACTTTCTATAATTAAGCAAAGTTCTCTTGCTCTGCAATCCTAGTGACAAAGTCATAATCACTTTGGGCCATACTGTCTTAACTGCACTAGAACAGAGTTGAGGAATCCCAATAGATATAGTATACTTTCCTGAACTCCAGATACTTTGAACTATAGACACATAATTTGCAGGTATATGACCATTCATTAGGAACTAGACCATCATATTTGAGAAAACAGACGTATCATTGCTGAATGTGTAGAAACAAAATGAGACCTCTCCACCTGTTTTTGTGAAATACAAAGTTGGAAAGTCCAAACTGCTATGTTGCCAATATATGGCTAAGAGGTAATACACAGAGAGACAGTTAAATACAGCTTTACAGTTATTTTTACACACATTTGAAATCACCAGCAGATAATGCCTGGAACAGCTTCAGCTCCAGTTTTTTTTTTGTTTTTTTGTTTTAAAAAACCAAGGTTTTATAAAATATGTTAACCTTCCTTTAAAAACACTGCTCGGCTGAATTTTATATCAAGTTTCAAATGATAACTAGCTTATGCATCATATTAAATGTTTATGTGCAATAATCTGCGAACCTAAAGGTTCGCAGATTATGTTCAATAATGCTGCTATTTGTGCTCCTGTCAAATGATACTAATGGTATCATCCTGACTGATGAATATCTTTCTCACAGTGACTCATGTGGTACATTCTTAATGGTCTTTTTGAAGTCATGGAATTTTTATTTTAAAATAATAGAATTGTAATAACAGATCTGTGCTTCTAATAATCTAAATTGCATAGTTGAGAGAGGGAGAATTCTATCATTAAAAATCCTCTTTCAAAAAAATGTTCTGTATTACTCTTTTTTGTTAAAAGGAAAGTCTTCTTCAAATAAGACTCAAGCTTGAAGAGTTCATGGACACACACAACTATGTCATTTTCTTGAAAACAACATGAAAATGGCTTGTTTCTGCTTTCTTCAGGATGTTGTTTTCAACTTCCTGAACCCTTTAAAACTTTAAAACCCTTAAAAGATTGGTCAATTGTTGGTTCTGCAGAGACACTGTATATTGTAATTACTGCATTTTAATTATGTAGTCTAATATTGGTTTCTATTTTTATGTTGCGTGGGCTTCTCAGAGCAAATTAATAGATGGGTAACCACAGAAATTGCTAAGCATATAAAACCCAACTCCCTTTTCTTTAATGGAAAATTTTCCCTTGCAACTGACAGAATGTTAAATTACTACTTCTAAATGCTACATCTGAAACAGTCACCATGCATGAACTAAATAGTTTCCTGGAATCCAGAGACATGACCTGGTGACAATAGCATGGTCAAAAAGATATCTCTAGATGGCAAAAATAAATGGAGAAATCCAAAGATTACAAAGAGAAAAAGAGAGAAAAGGTGGGGGCAGGAAAAAGGAGAGGGGAGAGAGCGAGAGAGTTCACTTGACATTAAAATGAAATAATAAAAAATCAATAGGTTATCTCATGTTTACAATTCTATTTAAAGTTTAAAATATCATTTAGATTCACCACATAATAAATCCCTATTTTCCAATATAAGTTTCCAAATCTCCCCAGGATATTCAAACTTAATTATATAAATCCTACCATTAAACAATAATCAATAGTCTATTTAAATATGCAACTATTAAAACAATTATGGAATCTTATTGTTGTCAATTGTAAGCTGCTCCATTCTTTCATCAGACAACAACAGCCAGGATACCTCCATTTCATCATTTTTTTCCAATTGTTAAGATAATTCTAGTATAAAAGTGGAGATTCTTCCAGCAACCTTTCAAATCATAAAATAAATCCTCTTTTAGTCTGGCTGTCACTCTTGTAGTTGAGCAAAATTTTCAATACTATTGTCCCAGTTATTCTGACATAAGGGGCAGTAAAATAAGAGTGAAGATCTTCTGTGTGGCTATCTGACCCTCTGGAAATGTTCTCATTTTTCTCCACACCCCCAAAAAATCTGCCAATGACATTAATCAAAACTTCCTAGTATTAATCCCCTGCTTAGATCAAATTTATTCATTTCCCTTAAGTAGAGTTCCTGAGTAGATCAGAAGTTTGGGACCTTAAACCCTGCTGCAGTATTTATTGTTCAAAACTGCGCAAAGTTATTGCATATTAAACAAATATCCTGAATATGAGTATTTGTTTATTTATTTTATTTGTAAAATACTCCAATCTTACAGCTTTGTATACAAACTAATAATCAAAAGGTGTAACACAATTATTCACTTACAGAAGAACTCCATGCACCAAGCAGTTGACACTGAAGGGTCATTGAAAAAGGAAGGCTTTCTTGATTTTTCTGAGAACAAGAAATGAAGGTATCTTCTGACTCTTTGAAGACGGTAATGTATTCCATAATATGGGTCTGTTACAAACAAGGCCCAACACCTCACGCTTTAAAGAACCATGGAAACATCCTTTAAGGAAATATTCAGAATATTCAGATACAAAGGCAGAAGTATTCTTCAGTTTCAGAAAAGGAAATAGTATTAGGAAGAGACCCAGGCTAGCTCCTCCCAGCTTCCATGGGGTATAAGAAGAAACTAGAACACAGACTAGCAAGGTTCTGTTACTATAGTTTATCTCAATAAAGTATATTTCTACTCTTCCTGTGCAACTTTTTCCTGGTCTGGTCCACCTTACAGGACTGACATACACATTCCACAGACCTTATAAGGAGAAGTAACTCTCAACAGGCCTCTAAATATTGAAACGGACTGAGTTCAATTTGTGACAATTTACATAAATATTAATTTCATTTCATATTAAATGTGCAAAGTAAGTATCATAGAGATCCATATTTTTGCAGCAACAGCATCACAAGCAGATGTCAGAAGTGACTTTTGTAGAAACTTAGAGCGACTTGAGTAAGCACTTCCTAAGAAGTGGGCATTTCTTTAAGGTTAAGCCAATAATTAAAGACTAGTTTGTAAAGGTCTCACATCCATAAATAGGTATCAGTCTCCAATAATAGCTAACAGCTCTGAAAATCTATTCTCTTCTCATAGCCAAACAGGCCATGGAAAGCAAAGACAAAATTTTAAGGCAGAAGTTCTATTCCAAAGACAATGTTAAATATCACTGAAAGTACAAGATTTCTGGATATTAATCCTGAAAAGTCCAGAACAGAACAACACATGCTAGGATACATAAGGAAAAGGGAAGATAGACTATTCCTAATGAAAGAAAAAAAATCAATCAGCAGAAACTAGTATACTTATTTTAAACTAGACCGAAAAAACTTGATTGAATGTTTTCCATTGCCATTTCAGCCCTCAAGGTAAACTAGACTAAAAAACAGACACCTTATAGGCCTAAAACAACTTTCATTAGAAAGGCTATAATAACAGAATCTTGCAAGTCCAAATATGTTCCCCTCTCCCATTTTTATCTCCTAGAGAAAAAGGAGAGATTTTTTTTGTAAATGTCTCTCTTTTTATGGGCTTACGCTATGTTTATCTATTTGTTGCCTAAATAACAGATCATCCATTTCACCATTAAAGTCAACCTCTATACTTTCTACAGATACAAAGTCTCTTGATGTATCTCACCAAAGATATAGAGAGATTTTATTTCACTTTATACTTTTATACGTACCATCTATGCTATGTTATTGGATACTTTGAACAGAGATGATCTTTGATTCTATCTACGGCTGGAAAAACCTTGGTGGAAATCCTAAGGCATCACTTTCAGTCAGTTTTAAAAATGATGACTATAGTAAGCTGAATGAATCAGTAGTCTCAGTACAAAAGCAGCTTCCTGTGATTCCGATAAGTGAAGCCAATAGATGCAATAAATCGAATGAACTTCAAAAACAAACCACAGCCCTGCAAAAGGCAGCAGGTTCTACTCTCCATTTTATGAACAGAAACAATCAAAGCCAAGTGTTAAAATGAAATAACATAAAATGTGGACAATTCCAAAACCTATGAATATAAACTACAAATCCAGGCATAGCATGGAAACAGTACTGGTGAGTTATGCTGTCTACATACCAGATCAGAATTTCTGTCTCCTACTATTTCTTACTGATCTAAACTCCCTGTTGAAACAAAGTTATGAAGCCAGCTAACCTCAGGAATATTTTAAAAAGGAAAAAGAAAAATTAACCAACAATTGGAAAATATCTTGTAATGTTTCAAGGAATTCTTGATCTTCTCTTAACAAAAAGGAAATATAGACTATTTTTTTCCACAGAATTGTCTTTGATATAAGTTTTCACAACAAACCAACATTTTTCTGAGAAGGATTTCAAAAGTTGAAAATCAGTCAACTAAAATTAGATTAAATGAATGAAATGGGCATTTCAAAAGAAAGGTTTTCAGGCATTAACATCAATCAAACCAATAGATTTTTAGAAATTCAGAAAAAAATGACACAGTTTTAATAAAAATTAAAAGGAAACTCAAAGAACCTAAAATACTTCATGGTGCTTTACTTTTACTTTATTTACAGTCAAAACAGAAGTAGAAAGTAAATGCTTTTAAGACAGAGAAGCTTTAAAGTACAAGACTGTGACAAAGACACTGAAGTAGATAAAGGAAATTACATTTTCAGCTTAATAATTCAACATATCTCTGCAAAGCATGATATCTAGATCAAAACGTATATTTTATTTAGAAAAGTACTGCAGGAATAAAGAATCCAGGAAAAAAGAGCAGCTGACAGAGGTTATGTAGAATAAATACAGAACTCCAGGGCACAGTCTAATGACTGCATCATTCAAACATTGCTTTCCAATTTTTAATAAATTCATTTAAAAGACATTCTTTTTCTCAAACTGATAGTGCTGTTGGAGCTTGCCAATTATAGTCCAGTCCAGCTCACGCCTTTAGAAGGAGACAGTGCAGCTCCTGCAGGGAATATCCTCTAGCAAATACTCTGATGATTATCATATCAGGAGGCCTTGTCTTAATGATCACTGATGGCAGACAAATGGTAAAAGTTGCAGCTATTTTTTGTTCTCATTCATCTTCGTCCAGAACAACAAGTGGCACTCCAGGTAGTGTGTTCCATCTGTAGATCACCATTCTCATCTACTGGAAACAAAGAGTTAGATGATTTCTTAAACAAGAACTGGCATCTCAGAGTTGGGATTTTGGCTAAATATAACTTACTTTTGTTGCAAAAGTGGATAGCCTATAATAAAGGATGAGACAGAAAAAGAATTAAAACCTAGCAAAGATAGTCCTGATGAAATAATCCAAATATAAATATATAAGGCTTCATTTCTTCTCTGGACATTCTGATCTCTTGCTTTTCTCATTCTGTAATAAGTTACATTGTCAACAGAATTTAGTTTATATGAATTGAATGAATATTAATGGTTCGATGAGAAGCCTTCTGCATTCATCTGGGAATGGCAGTTGCCTTTGCAATAAACCAGGAATTCCAAGATGACTCTGTTTTCATACTTCAAAGAGTTTTAACAAACTTGAATTGCCCAATAACTGGGTGAAAAGTTCAACCAAACACCCAAATTAACTTAAAATTGCTTGAGTCCAAGAACTGTACCTCTGAGTACAATAACCCTTTCCTTATCCATAATGACATTTTAGAAGAACCACTTTACTGTTTTCTGAAATTGATGATCTCCCCATTTGATTAGCGCTTTGGGCCACTTTTGGAACATATTGTTCTGTTTTCATTAAATGCCTGGGTATTTTTCAGCATGTTTGATGCCTGTTGACTAATACCATATAGTGCCATTGACCCAAATCCTACCTATCTTTTCAGTGGGGAAGAGTTCTTCCGTTAGACTGACACTATACTGGATTCAGAATCTGCTTTAAAACTGAATCCTAATGAAATCATGTCAGTTATACCAAGAATAGAAAATCTACAACCACTGCTATCACTGCTCCATTCTTCTCCACCTCTTCCCCCTCTTCCTCTGCTCTCCAAACCATTCCTCTAACTATGCCATAAATTTTTGCCACCTTCCCTCAGCCCCCATTTTGAAAAATGAAGAATATGAGCATTATAGCATCAGCCCTAAAACAGACTAAACTAATTTTGAAATCAAGGGAAAATATCCAGCCCCTTACCTAGAAAAACAATATATATTATGTGATACTCTGAATTTAAGCCATTGTTGTTTAATTATATGTGCTGCTAAAGTGTGTGTCTGTGTCTATGTGTAGCTGTGTCTGTGTGTGATTATTTTCCTTCAGGAATTACCTAAAGGAAGACATGACTTTTTCTTCACATTGCTTGCTAAGGATGATAAGATTTAGATGCTGTCAAAAAAGAAATAACCAGCCATTGCCATTGTGGTTTTTTTTTTAATGAAATACAAACTAAGGATAGCATGGAATAAGAAGTGGGATTTGAAATCTGTAAGTTAACAACATTTTTAAATGCTTTCATTTTCTGGAGTTCTATCAGTGGTCCACTTTGTTTGCTCGAATGGTTATTTGTAAATTATCTTAAATATTCAAAGCATTGTAGCTTCCAGTTAGTTCTGGTGAAGTGTTATATCCTAAGTGACATTTTACTGATCTAAAAAATATTTCAGTAGATATTATTATATTGAAGATATATGAAAATGTTAACTTAAGTTCATAGGAAAATACCAGTTATAAAAGACCACCAGCAAAATAAATGATTAGTCTCTTTCCATTCCCTTCTCTGGGTTCTCTATTTGTTTTGCAGGTATGAAATACTATCAGCTGCGAGAGTGAGTTTTTTTCCCAACACACATCAGATTAAGTTCTTAGTTCTGAGAATCTAAGCAATAGAACAAATATTAAGTAACAGCAGGAAAAACAAAAAAGCAGTGCAATTTTATGTATTCATAAAATATTGCCAAACTACAATAGATTAATAAAACCAAATAAAGCCAAATATAATACACAAGCTTACATAAACCTATAAAATGTGTTACAAACCTGGGGCAAATGTATTTCTGTATTCTGCAATACGGTAGATTCATATATCATTATGATTTCATATAACCTTTAAACAGTATTATAAATCTTTTTTTAATACCATTGGGATTTTTTTAAAAAAAATATAATTATGCCCATAAGGCAATACCAGATTTTCAGTGCTATTTATGGCTTCAGGGACCATTAATTGCTCATAGAATATATAGCATAAGAGACTCTCATCATCTGGGATGTAAATCATCCACAAAAGTATCCTAAAAGTTAGCAACATATCTACTGAGCTGAATATTGTTGGTACTCACTACATACTCACATACACACACACCTCTGGAAAAGGCTCTAATGCTGGGAAAAATGGAAAGAAAAAGAAGAGAACAACAAGCAGCAAGATGGATGGCATTAGTTACAGTGGTGAAGGGTACACTGTTGGAAGACTTGAAATACCAGGGAATGATTGTCGTGGATAAAATCTATCTAGATTCAACACCAACTTGATGGTACATGATCAATCAATTACACACACAATGGATATAAATTCAAATGTGTCCTACATAAATCCATAGCATGTTATGAGCCAGTATACTATGGATTTCTTCTATGATGAACTTCTATAGGGAGATGAAAACTTGTGGGATCTGCCCTTATACGATTGTGTCATTATAGTGTACATTGTTTTCTGTTAATTCTGTTTTTAATTTCTATTGATACTGTAGGAGTAAATAATCTGTTTCTAAGGAACTTCACTGAATGGTCATACTTTTATCCATTTTAATATCCCAATGTTAATGTGACATCCATTATTAGTTTATATTATATTATATTATATAAAATCTTGAATTTTAGGGGTCCTTGGCATTCTCTGAGCTTGGTTGTTGTCTTGCAGATGTTTCATTAGGTAATAATGAAATATTATTATCAGCAATGCTAGTAGGGAGTGGGGTTTTCTCTCATTTTACATTTTAGTGGCTTGCCCTGTCAGTATTGCTGGGAAGTGGTCTTGGTGATGCTTTGGTTGGGCTGTTTCAGGTTAGTTTGTTTGGCAGTTTCTTGATTGGGATATTAATTGCTATTTGATTGTTAGTCTAATGTTAATCTTGGTATTAATCTCTGCTCACCTGAGTGTTGATTACTCATCAGGATGTATTCTGTATTTTATTCCCTTTTTGGCTTGTTGATTGTCTCTTTTGAATGGTATGTAGATATTGTTTGTGTCTATGCCTGTTGATGGATAATTTGTCAGAGTCCCAGGCTTCCAGGGATTCTCTAGAGCAGGGGTGTCAAACTTCCGGCCCATAGGCTGGATGCATCATGTTAACCGCGCCCAACCCATTGCCAGCAATGGAAAAAAGTCACAATATGTTGTGACACGTCACGTGACATTGCGAGTTTGACACCCCTGCTCTAGAGTTTTTGGACTTGACTTGGTCTAGGATGTTCACAGTTTCTCTGTTGAAACTGTGGGTAAGTCTGTCCATGTGTTGTAAAATTAAGGAGATTTCATCATGTCTTCTGACTGCTAGTTTGTGTTCATGGATATGTTCTGCTAGTCTTTGCCTGTTTGTTCTACATATTGGTTGTTGCAGTCTTTATACTGTATATTGTAAAATGACTCTGGTTTTTTTGCTTCTGGGGATGCTGGGTTTTCGGTTTAATTAGGATGTTTTGAAGACCTTTAGTTGGTTTATGTTGATGCTGTGTAGTTGTAATAGTTTGTTGGTGGTTTCTGAGATGTTTTTGATGTTTGACAGTGTTATCCTTTTCATAGCTTGTGTTGGTTATGCTATACTGGGTTGAGTGGCCAGGAATGTTGATGAAGTTGCATGGATATCCATTTTGTTGGAAAAGGTATAAATTATCAGTTTCCTTTTTCTGATATTCAGGGTTGCGTAGTATGTTTGTACTCATCTAAATAGTGTTCTTTCACAGCTTCTCTTGTGGGAGGTTGGGTTGTTACTTAGATAGTGAAGCACTTGGTGTGGGTGGTTTTTTTTTTTTTTCAAAAGACTTGTGTTTCTATTTTGTCATCGCTGTCTCTGCTGATGCAGATCCAGGAAAGATAGCATGTTGTTTTTTTACTTCTTCCCTTGTCATTTTATTCCTTTAAAGATGTTGTTGATGGTTTCATGTGTGTTCTCTAGTTGCTCCTTTTTTATTATGACAAAGGTTTCATCTACATACCGGATCCATACTTTGGGTTGTATGTGTGGGAGTGCTATTGACTCCAGATGTTGCATTATGGTCCCGGTTATGAGGCTTGAAAGCAATGATCCCATGGATGTTTCTTTGATTGGTTGATATATTTCTCAATTGAATTGAAAATATTTGATTAGGCATTCATGATTTTGGGTGTTTCAATCTTGGTAAGTTAGCTTGGGTAATGAAATATCAGCAAGAAAACAACTAAACTCAGAGAGTGCCAAGGAGCCCTCATTTCAACCCTGAGCTACAAATATTTTTCTGCATCAGAATCTTGAATTTTATAAACATGAAGTACATTTTATGTAGGACTTTCTGCTGGCCACTACAGAATCCCCTGGGCTCAGCTAATATAATTTAACAGTAATTCATTTCTCCTGATGCTTGTTTCTTTCTTTTAGTCATCATCATTAAGGCTGGATAAAAAAACCATAATCTATCTTGGTAATTGCTTCCATTATCAAACTATTCTTACTGTTAGTTTTTCCTAATATTGAGTCAGTCTGAAAGTAGGCCACGTCAGGAAATACACACCACAAGGACACTAGAACTCTGCTTTATTGTTGTAGGATATAATAACAGAATCTTGAAAACCTTCCAGGATTTTTCTTTGCCCGTTCTCATACCATGCAGAATCAAGGCAAGGTTATTTTTAGTATCTTTCTCAGAACTAAGCCTTTGTTTGCTTTCATTTTTACTCTCTGTTCTGCTAATGCATCTTCATTCCTTCATCAATATTATCTCAGCATTCTTCTATATATTCAGTTGAAATCTGACTTCATGTAATTGCTTGTAATCTGAACATGCTAGTAAAACTTGAAAAAAATATTCCGTTGTTGTAAAACTGTTCAGGGGCATTTGAAATCAAAAGAAGAATAAAAAAGAATAAAAAAATTAATGTGTTTAGGCCCTGACTTCAATCTAAGGAATTTCAAAAATAAATATCCATTGTCGAACCAAAAAGGTAAAGTACAAACCAAGGAGTGGGTAGCAAAATAGATCTGTTGGTTCTTCTTAGGTTTGAGAATTATAGATTATATTCTTAAATGCTAGGCATTGGCTTTGGTGGAACAAATGTTAGCAATTTATTATTCTACAAGCCTCTCTTAGGCCCTATAAACTTTTTTCTTAAACAGATGGTGCCTCTTGTATAGGAGTCTGCATTTAAAAATACAGGTTCTAATCGGCCTCTCAATCAACTCACTGCTTGGCCATCATCCATCTCTTCCTCTTCAGACAATGAATCTTTCATAGGCTCTAGCTGTCTTCAAGTATCTGAACAGCTGTCTTCATGTATCTGAAGATCTGTCATGTAGACGATAAGGTAGAATTGTTCTGCCAGAAGACAAGACAAGAAGCAATGGGCTTAAATTACAAAGAAATAGATTTCAGTTGGATACCATGAAAAAAATCTTAACAAGAAGACCTGTTCACAATGAAAGGTTCCATGTGAGGTGGCAAATTCTTCTTCACTGGAGTTGTTTAAGCAGAAATATTATAGCAATGTATCAGGGATCTTGTGGTAGTAGATTCTTCACGGAACCGGGGATTAGAGTAAGCATTCTCCAAATTCCTTCCCAATCCTTATTCCTTATTCCTTATTCCATTATTCCATCTTTTGAACTTGAAGATAATATAGAACAGGTCACAGTCTTCTGTGTGGCATTTCTTTCATTGCTGAAAAAAATGCCAGCCCTTTCCCCAAAATTAAGTATCCTAGTTTCTTTAATGCCTTAGCATAGGGCTTAACTTCCAGATTCCTTGTCATCTTTGTTATCTTTCTTGACCCTATTCCAATTTTACTAAAACTTTCATAAAATATAGTGTCCAACTAAATCCACCCAGATGGAAAAGAATGAATCTACACATCATTTCAGGCACTATGTCATGTGGAACATAGTCTGTTTGGTTATCTGCCCTTCCTAGCCCTCTGCTAACACTGTTTTAATGATGTCTGCAGCAGGATACTCTTTTATTTATTTCTTATTGTGACTTTAAGTCCTAGGAAATTTGATAATGTTCAGAAGTGGCTCAAGTAGACACTTCCTTGATTAATTTGAGTATAAAATTTTGAGGTGGTATAGCATAATCAGACTTACAAGATTTTGTTATTATAATTGATAATACTATACTTCCAGTAGAGTTGCTTTTCTGGTCTAGCCTGCCTAATGGAGATTGACATCATCTATGCTCTTAATTATGGTCACTTTGATATCATCTGCAAATCTAATAATTATTCAGTTCATTTTGTCACCTACATGATTAATAAAAAAGGTGAGGAGAATGGGGCTCAGAGCCAAATCCAGATGTCCCAAATTTTAATGATTAACCCAGTTTAATGAAGAACCATTGATGAACTTGCTTTGATTACTACGGTGAAGTTGTTTGTGGATTTATCTAATATTGATTCTTTTAGATCTTCCCATATTGTATT
The DNA here is from genome assembly GCF_001527695.2 of Protobothrops mucrosquamatus. NCBI lineage: Eukaryota > Metazoa > Chordata > Lepidosauria > Squamata > Viperidae > Protobothrops > Protobothrops mucrosquamatus. Next base: position 77,003 of record NW_015387634.1, read on the forward strand.
GTTTCATCTCTAATCCATTATCTGCTACAGATCTTAGTAAAGATAAGTCTTGACTCATTAAACAGCTCTGTATATGTCCAATTGGACATTCTATTTGAAATTATCTTTCACTTAATGAACTGGCTATATAGATCATTTATCAAAAATGCAAATGTTTGAATACTATGGATGAATTTTCAGCTTCCTCAAGTACTTATAGTTCCAATTCAGATTGTCCTAACAATGACACTTTGTGATTTAAAAAAATACACAGATAAAATCTATTTATTTATTTACTTATTTAATTTTTATGTCAGCCATCTCCCCTATAACATGTATATATTTTCATATGCATTTCTCCATAATTTGTTATCATTTGTACAGTGTGGTGCATTTTTATACCATAAGCATTTTTAAATGTAAAAATGTGAGCATTATATATAAAGGTATTCTACTTATACAAAAATTCAACAAGTTTGAATTTAATGAGTCCATATCAAAATGTGAATGTCTTTTTTTCCTCTTTCCAGTTAGTAGACACATGTGGTCTACATCACAGTGGCAAGCTAATTACTAGTTATACTTGGGATGAATGAGTCTACTAACTTATTTATCAAATGCAGAGTATAAAGTTGGAGGGATGATTGTAAATTTGCTATTAAAAATAGCAAAGCACTTAACAAACATTCAAATTCTCGTTGGCAGCCGGGCGGAGGAAGATCGGGTGGAGGATGCGGCCCGGCTGCTTGGATACGGCCTGGCGGCCTGGCGGAGGATCCAGTTCGAGGGACTGGCCGGGCGGAAGATCGGCGACCAGTAGAAGATCGGCGGCTGGGCGGCCTGGAAGCCTGGAAGATCGGGCGGCCTGGAGGCCTGGAAGACCGGCGGCCGGGCGGCCCTGGAGGATTGGCGGCCGGGCGGCCTGGAGGATCGGCGGCCGGGCGGCCTGGAAGACCAGCAGCTGGGCGGCCCTGGTGGGTCTGGCGGTCGGCGGACCGCGGCCCGGCGGCCTGGATGCGGCCTTGTGGCCTGGCGGNGGCCTGGAGGATCGGCGGCCGGGCGGCCTGGAAGACCAGCAGCTGGGCGGCCCTGGTGGGTCTGGCGGTCGGCGGCCCGCGGCCCGGCGGCCTGGATGCGGCCTTGTGGCCTGGCGGCCCGGCGGGGGATCCTCTGTGAAGAGTCGGCCGGACGGAGGACCCGGATGCGGCCTGGCGGCCTCGCGGCCCGGCAGAGGATCCTTTTTGGAGGATCGGCCGGGTGGAAGATCTGGCAGGGACGGAGGATCTGGCTGGATCGGAGGCCGGCCGGGTGGAAGACCTGGATGCGGCCTGGTGGCCTGGCGGAAGATCAGGCTGGAACGGAGGACCCCGGCGGAGGCTTTCGACCGTAGGGCTCGGCCTCAAGGATGGAGAACGTGGCAAGGGCCCCCGGAGGAGTGTGCCCAGGCTTGGTGGGAGTGGGTGAGTGCCGGACGGGCGCGGATGCGAGCACCCGGGCCTGTAGAGACCGAGGCCCGAGGCCGAGGGCCAATTAAATTCTTGCGGCCGTTTGCTGGCCTGTAGGCCTTGTAGGCCTTTTCGGCTGGATGGTGGGGGGGGTTAGATGGAGGTTTGGTGGAGGAGGAAAGGGGCTGTTTAATCTGCCCCCTCCACCCCCCCACCACCATCCCCACCACCATTCCCACCACTCCACCACATTGTCAGAAGGACAACGAACGACAAGGACATCTGTTGTTGCCACTCCTTTTTCTACCTTTCCATCTGTCTCAGCCCCCTGAACTGAACTAAACTGGACTAACGTTGGGAGGACTGTTTTCCCCCCCCCTTTTTTGGGCTTTTCTGCTGCTGGACTTTGTGACTGACTGGGATGTACCTCAGGACAGAACTGCTGGCCCTGCGCAATTCCCCCCTTGCGCAGGTGTGGCCCAATTCAATCTCGAGGGCCTACCTCAATGACGGGGTGTGGAACCCCGAGAGGTGGTACGCAGCAAAAAGAAATCAAAAAAAGTTGAAACTGAGAGTCTTTTTAAAGGGGTGTTTTAATAAATTTTTAAGGGGTTCAGGGTTTTTAGGGGGTTCGGGGTTGGCCCGAGGGGACTTGGGGGAGCCCTCTCTGAGGCCAAGGCCAGTCCAGTCTGAGGGGCGCGGAACGGTGAGGGAGGAGACTGGGGGGTTAATAGAGGGTGGTGTGATTAGTACGGTCAGTGGGAGGGACAGATATGGCGGGAGCAGAGGACCATATCGGGTTTTGGGAGCACGCGCACGCTGCTTGCAAGCTTGTGGGTGCTCCGATCCTCAGGGCTCTACTCGGCTTCCAGGGACTTCAGATCCTCGGGCCCGGGATCATCGGCTGATGTTATGCAACGCCAGGTCCGTGGTAAATAAGGCCCCCCTCATTCAAGAGCTTATTCAAGAGGGGGGAGCGGACCTGGCAGGTATCACCGAGACCTGGCTGGGCATGGAAGGGGGAGNGTATTGGGGTATTTTTTGTATTTGTTTTTATCAGGCTGTCAGCCGCCCTGAGTCCGCAAGGAGAAGGGCGGGGTAAAAATTCAATTAAATAAATAAATAAATAAATAAATAAATTCTTATGTCTTAATCGGTTTTGCCCTTTTTCTTTACAAGTTAACATGTACCTTTATAGTAGTTATAATATTTTAAATCTTTATAACAAATAATTTTCAGGTCTATGACTAAAAACTTCAGAACAGATTTATCCAGCTAATAGTATTTTTGATAAAAGTTCCATCTTTGATTCATACAAAAATTCTAATGCAAAGAAAGCTGATTATTTATATGTCAGGTCATCACTACTTACACTCCAGACCTCCAGACAATCTTGTTTATTCCCATTATAGGCTATTCTTTTCATTATTCCTAGTGCACAGAGGGCATTCAGTAGAAGGAAGAAACAGCTTAAACAATTTTAATGAGCTGGCAAGATGGGTTAGTTCACTGGCAAAAATGTGTGAAGAAATATGCACATTCTTCCCAGAAGCAATGATGCTGGGAAGCTGGTTCACACAGGAAAAGAAAGGAAAAGTAAGAAAGAGGGAGTCAATGCACCACTTAATTCAAATGGCCGAATGATGTGTAGTGATTTACTAGTATATATTTTTCAGGAAATTAACTACTTTCTGAAAGGGCCACTCCTACCATTAGAGAAAGTGCAGAAAGTAGTTGCCTCTGGCAGTGGAATTAATAAAACCGTATGCGTCTGACCTCTTCTGAGCTGCCATGGCGTTTTGCTGTATTCAGGTGCAGTGAATTTTGAAGTGTGGTGGCAGTGATAAAATGAGATTCTATTACTATTGGTTAAGTTTTGCACATAGATATAAGCAAAAGACAAGATTATTTGTTCTCTTTAGTTTCAAACAGTAAAATCTGCCTCAGCCGGTACCTAAGGTTGACTTCAGAAAACCTTTTCTGCATTTCTTTCCAAACTGAGATACAGTGACAGGCTCTTCAAATCTATTTGCCCCATCTCAGAATTGCCTTCCCAGAAGATATGCCAGTCATATACTTTGTCTTTTCAGTGCTCAGCTAGTTATTTTGCCTATATATATATATATATATATATATATAATATATATATATATATATATATATATATTTAAATATATTGATGAAGTACGGTAATAGTTTAAATTTACACAGAACATTTTAAAGTTTTAATTTTTAAACCTGGTTGAGAGCCAGTTTCGCCTAATGGTTAAGGCACCAGGCCAGAAGCCAGGAGACTGAGAGTTATAGTCCTGCCTTAGACATGAAACTAGCTGGGTGACTTTCAACCTGTCACTAAGTCACAGGGTTGTTCTTGTGGAGAAAATAGAAGGAGGAAGGAATATTGTGTGTATTTGCCACTTTGAGTTATTTATAAAAAAATAATAAAGATGGGACATAAATACATGTTTATATGCAACTTGAGGACTTATCTAGTAAGTTTTAATTATTAATTTACATTCACAAAGTTAATTATATGATTTTAAAGAATTTGCAGCTGCCCTACAAGAGACTCAGTTTCTTGACATACCAGATGGAATATCATATGACCAAACATTTGTCTAAATATGGTTAAAAGAATAGTTAAATCTTGGAAATGAAGGGGTTTTACAGTAAGAGAAATGTGATCTATAAGTAGTATAGTATTTTTTTTCTTTTTTTCTTTCTTTTTTATGATATGGGAAATGTAAAAATATTGGGATGATTTAAACGTATGAAATATTTTGAATATTTAAATGTAATCAATTTTGAGAAAACTATAATGGACAAGAAATGTTTTGACTACTGAGGGTAAACTAAGCTTAAATAAGAGTTCTGAAAACAGCACCTATGGTGATTTACATAAGATGATTTTTTGCAAATGTAACTGTAAAATAAGCTGATTAGAAAAGACATTACATACTGATGTTATTGTTAAATATTAGAAAAATGTTTATATTTAAATCTGTATGTATTGATAGTATTAAGAACTATATTTGCTTACTGTTGGTAAAAGGAGAACCTATTGGAAGAAGACAGGACCAAGGAAACGTATTTCTAGTTAATATGTTGATTATGAAAGTATAGAAATTAACTACTATTCACTGTTATTAAATATATGAACTCAGACAACATGTTGTTTACTAAGCATTAAAGATTGTCATTCCAAAAAATCAATAAAATATACTAAAAAAGAGAGAGAGAGACTCAGTTTCTAGTGAGGTAGAAGTGTAATCAATCAATTTGTCAAAATAGTTTTGAAGGCCAGGAGAAAACACTCAAAATAAATAGAACAAAACTCCAACTCATAGTAGTAATCTATTTGCCTTCCCACTTTTTCCTCTGTCTCCAGGAAAACTGAATATGTTCGGTTTGATCCATTTGCATGATTTACAAGCCACTTCTATGCTCCTGAACATATGTTTCCAACTGAATATGAATTGGATTGCAGCTTGGTTCAACATATTTTCCCATACACATTCTATATTATCTATTTTCTAATTTGGAGAGATTCCAAACATTAGGATTTTTCACCTCTATAAATAAACCAACAGCCATGAACTGCAAGACCACACATAGTCTGTCATCTATTCTGACTTTTTCAGTCCAAAGCAGCTTTCTTCAGCCTAGTTTTCTAATTCCTAATTCAACACATCTGGGATACTACTTCAGGGAAGAATGGTCTAAAAATGCAAATAATACCCTGCATATTTAAAACAGTATGTAAATTCACATGTGTGTTTTTTATGTTTGATTTTTACACTGACAGCAATGCCCAAATAAATATCAGTTTGAATGAGCACTTGATAGATCTATCGTTTTATTATAAAATGTGTCACTTTGTTTCATATTTGGAAAACATACATTTGTCTTAGATTTGACATAAATGATTCATAAAAATTAGAAATTTCACATTATGAAAGTCCTACCAAAAAATTGACAGTTCCAGGGGATGGAAAGATGGTGCTACTCTATAAGAGCTTCAACTTACAGCAACCTATATACATATCAATGTATGTGCACATGCCATAGTATAATCTATCATGGAAAAAATTATTGATTTATTAGTTAGTTAGTTAGTTAGTTAGTTAGTTAGTTAGTTAGTTATGTAATTTTAGGCCACCTGCCTCCACAACTCTGCAACTTACCCTTAAAAATAAAATCATCCCAAGCCTACTTACTAATTTTATATAGTAACTTAGCAAGTACAGTTCAGCTTCCTAGCTTGCTGTCTAGCTACAGGATAAAAAAAACCTTAAGTTCCACTTCGCAGGAGGCTTTCATTCAGCACTAATACTTTGTAATGGCAGCATTCATCTTTGTGTGAGGTCTTTTTTATTTTCTGACAGAGGGTTGAGGCAATTGTTCTATCAGAACCATGCTGAGTTTGCCAGCATTCACCACTGAAAGTTAGCCACATTAGGAGATCATTGTGTTTTTCTGTCACTAAATTCATCCTGGTATCCTGAGTATGATACTTATGGCCATCCCTGTGGATACTTTCAGGATCATCTTTATTTCCAAGAATACATCTCCTCTCTACGTGGGACCTATAAATATTATTTGGGAGAAAAATAATTAACTATGAATACTTTATTCAGGGGTAGACAAGCCTCTCTACATCACCAAGGACAAGGTCAACTGTGTGACTAGGATGCTAGAAAATTATACCAATTTGTCTGCTGATAAAGTTCCTTGTGATTGACTACACCCAATATGGCAGCTAGTTTTGGAGACAACCAATTATATGCTACCAAATTCTTGATATGCCCACTGCATATCAAAAGTTGGACAGGGCAGGGGAGGGGAAACTGATTTAATGTGTTCTCCAATGAATTCCCAAACCAGCCTTCCAAATACATTACTCCATAGCAACATTTTCAGATTACAGAAATTAAAATTAAATTGAAAGCTTAGTTATTTAATTTCAATAACTGGCTTGCTTATTATTTATTTATTTATTTAGTAGCCTGTTCAACATTTGTCCAGAAACTATACCAAACTACCATCCAGCAAAACTCCATAGTCTATAAATATAGTTTGTTTGAGTCTAATTAACTGGGCTTTTTTTCCTTCTTTTCTGCTTACCTAGTATTTTCATAGGCCAGTACATGTCAGAAATCCAAGGTAAATCAGACAGAAAACATAACTAGATCAATTAATTCTACTTTATTATAAGCTACATTAAAAAAATCTTGCAAGTTGTCAAAGCAAGAACATTTCATCTTTTGGAACCATGACACAAGTCTGAATCTCTTGCTATCACTTTTAACTTCCCGATCAATTAAGGTGACCCATTCCTAAGTTTCTTTCTTTGACTGGTCCCCCCTCTCTTGTTTGAATGTTTCCTAGGCAGAATTTCTTCCCTTTCTCCCATAAGATCATTCTTGAACATACCATTACAGTACAAAAGATTTGTTTATATTCCATTCATTGTGTGTAAAACCTTGCTGGGATGGTGAAGAAGTCAATGATCCTCATAGGTATACAGAATTTCTTATTTTGATTGACAAGTATTTCAATGAAAGTTTTCTTTAGTTCCCTAGTATCTTGTTATGGCTGCTCTCCCTCATATACACAAATAGGTATTTTTATCCATGCTCAGTTTTAATGTGAATAATAATCTAAGAGGAGAGGATTACATACCTTTTTCATCTGTTGGGTTTATTGTGCAAAAATATAAACATAACATTTCTTATAATAAAGCAATTAAAGCCATACCATCTTCATGTTTTTAGCTTAATTTCCATTTCATGGCATGATAATTTAAAGCAGGCAGAAATAAATCTTTGACAATGACATAAAAATAGATTTTTTATGTAATTTATTTTTTTAATTCTGGGATAAATAAGCAAGAATCTCTATGTCCTACTTAAATAAGCCTAATGAAAAGTTATGCTATTTCTAGCAAAGAAAAGAATAAAAAAGGAGCTACTGATAATTAAAACAACAAAAATAATAATGGAATTTAAAAAGGATAAAAGGATAAACATTGTATACAATTACAAAGAAATTCTTGGCCATAAAAAAGATCAAGCAATAGATAAAGAATACTTATCATGGACATATAAAATAATCTATTAAGACAAAAGTGCTAATTAAAGTATTAATTTAAAAGAAAATAAAAGTAAAATGATTAAAGCGCTATAGAAGACAATCACCTGTTTCAGAAGTAGTCATCCCAAAAATTTTGAATTAAAACTGTATCTATTCCTTGCTGCTGGACATTTTGGCAGAGATTTATGACTCCTGGATTCCAGAACATTTGAACATAAAACAAACTACCTGTATTATTAAAATAAAAAATAATCTCAGAGAACTTCAGGAAGAGTTCTCTATTTCTCCCAACTAAATTATCTAAGCATCACGTCTCTTGTTCCTCTGGAATGCAGCCCCTTCCTCTTGGGAATCGAGACTAATTCACCACATAAAATAATTAAATTGCAAACAAATCTATCTTCAGTCTTTGTTTCATATCTGCTCGTGTGCAGCATTTTTTTTTTTAGAAGCTCCAATGTTGACAAGAATAATAGCTTTCCTGATAACATATGCAGTATCAGGAGCTATTTGTGCTGGTGGTATTAAAGGATATTTCTTTCTTATCTGATGATCACTTAATGGTTTACATCAGAGGTCCCCACCCTTTCTGGATTGGTGGCCCAGAGAGAAAGGGAGGGGCAGGCGCCTTTACGTGTGCATGCACACATGCAAAGTGGGCCGCAAGTGCATGCATGCAGCAAACGGGGCCGCAAGAGCCTGTGCGATGCTCACAGCAACGCTAGCACCCATGTTACACTCACAGCGACACTAGCATGAGTGGGGGAAAACGTGCACACACACACACACACACACACACACACACATTCTGGCCAGCCACTTACATGGCCCAGTAGCCAATAGGCCACAATCCGGTAGTGGGCCGTGGCCCACAGTTGGGGACCCCTGGTTTACATAACTTACGCGAATCAGAGTTCATTATAACACACTTCTCCCAAAACATCAAAATAAATGAGCACAAATCTTAGAAATATGAACAACTCCAATAATGTTAGAATTAAAATGTCAGAACTATACTGTGTTCAGCTGTGGCCATTATACGTGGTCATAATGACTGATAGCCTTAATAAGTTTATACTACCCAGATTTACATAATTCTTCTTTAAAACTGCCCAGTTTTTCACTGTATCTTATAGTATATTGATACATTAAAGCTTATGAATATCCCCAATAAATAGGATCAAGGGAGGACACACAGTATTTCATATGTAGCTATAGCCAAATAGTCTAAATTGTGTAATGTCATACTGCACAGAAAACTATCCAAAAAAGGGAAGTGAAATATTTGCTATTTTGGTTGGCTGATCCTGCTGATTATCTTTGCAGTTGGCACAGTTGAAAGGTGAGAGCACATGTGGGAAATCATGTTGCTCTAGGATCAAGTCAGAGAAAAGATACAATTAAAAAGACAAGCATGTGGCAGCCAGAATAATTCAGAGTGTAGAAAATTAAATGCCTGTTAACAGTTCCCTGACAGGCATTAATAAAAAGCATGAATTAAATAATTACAGATTTGCTATTAAAATTATTCCACAGAAAATGTATTATGACATCCCTAAAGTAGACTATGTTTAGACATATTTTCTTCTTTCCAGTTAATATTTTGTGATTCACTTTGTCATAAACACATTTCTGATTATGAGAGAAACTATGATTTCTGTTTGTCACTTTGAGTTCAGTAAGTTTGCTCTTTGAAAGGTATGCTTAGAATTTCTCTCTTAGAGATATTTGTTTATGTTTGTAATTTATTCATATAGAGATGTTTTCCCCAATTCACCAAATAATCAAGTTAACACTCCATATTAAACATGGAATGGAAGCAGTAATTGATTAAGTGGTGCTGTTAAATAACTAAATTGCCATAAAATATCCCTAAGTATCTCCTGCACTGTAATTAAGATTTATTTTAATGTCTTTTAATGTCTTTTGAAGGTTAATTTTAAACTTATTGTCAATGATAAATATGTGTTACTTCTAAACAGTAGGTAGCAAAAGACCCATGGCTTGCTGTAATCTGCTAGCTTTAATAAAAAGATCATTGCATTCTCTCCAACATGCTTTAAGTGAGTTTTTTTTATAACACAGACTTATTGAATATGTAAAAGCACTTGACAATAAGTTTCTCATTTCTTCTCAATATTGGTAAAAAAGATAGCCCTTTTTGTGTGCACGCTAGACTGAGCTCCATTAACATGAAAAACAAACAAACAGTATGTTAATGCCATAGCTGCATGCACTGGTATTCCCCTGACTTCTCCATCTTGAATTAAAAAGGCTATAGAAGTTTTCTTACCCACTTCCACAAAATGCTGACAAAAAGATACCTATTAATTTTGGATAGGTATCCCTACTGGATAGAAAATACCTTGAAAAATAAGTTCCCTTAATTCTCATTCAAAATATGGTAATAATTAACAGATAAAAGACATTTAGAAAATGAATGCGCAATGTCGTAAAGGCCAGAACTGTTCATTGATCACTATTAAATTACAAGTTCTTCCTTGGCCAGGAAATTCTGACATCACATTTGTCATTTGTTCTAATTTTAGAATTTTAATTAGCAGATCACCAGACTCATTAAATCAGCTTCAGCAAAAATATTATTTTGGGAAATAATAGCTAGGTTAAAATAATCAACACTGCCTGTTTCTTAAATTGCTAAGGAAAAAACATTATACTAAACAAAGAGGAGGAGAAGAAAAAGTAGAAAAACAAGATTTGACACAATAGCAGCATTTTATATTCTTAGAACTGTCATTTGCATTTCATTCCTTTGAATATATTCCTTTCACCAAATACATATTTTAAGACAACCTTTTCACTTCTTTAATTCATATTAAAAGTGGCTTCTCGCTGATTTTGAAAAACTGCTTATTATGATGTGCTTCTTAATACACATTTTTTCTTTTTCTTTTTTTAACACTGAACATTGCTGATTAGATATCTGTATCTTTACAGAGGTTTTAGATAGCAGGGATAGTTAGATTTTTAAAATAAAACAGGCAAGATCAAAACTTTTAGGTAAAGCATTGTAGTAATATTCACATTTGTGATCCCTGAACTATGTCACATTAAGAAATTTATAGGAAGCCGCTCATTGACAAACCAGTGAAGCAAATCTTGGACAGATGGTTTCTTGCAAATGTTAAACATTTAATTCCCTGCTCATATCTCTAAAAGAGATTTTCTAGCAGTCATGATGGATGAAAGTAGCTCTAGTATTATACTGTTCTGAAGCTGGATAATTATCTTCATAATATATCTGCTAGAATCCTCACCACATTCTTTCCAATATTTAAAAGAATTCTTACTTTCAACCTACAAGGTTAAATGACTGCAATAAAATATGATGACAACGAAAATATGCCCCAATTATATCTCCATGATAGCAAAATAATGAAATGGTCAAAATTTGCCCCTATGATTGTGTTAGTGTTGTTGCCTATTATAATTGTTTCAAGCCAAAAGGGTTGAATATAAAAGGTGCTCATATCATGCAATGAATCCAAATAATTTACATTAGAGTCTTTAACACATTTCAGGCCCTGTTGTCAGTACTTGATGGAACAGTTCAGACATAATAAGCCTTGCCTTTATTATATACCCTAATTGTATATGTGACAATTAGTGTGCCAGAAGCTCAAGACATGTTCTAAGAAGGTCAAAATTTTGACATGGAAACTGCCTTGTTGAAAAGGTCAGCTGATTATTTTTGAATTTAATGAAATGTATTGCTAGGCAGTAGGATGTACCTAGGTACCATTGATCTAATTAAAACTAATACCAGCTTTGTAATATCAATTCATTTGCAAATATAAAGCAACTTTTATTCCTAGGAACGCCTTTGACTTGCAGAACAAGAAAACAAAGATGAGGGAGAGAAAAAGTGAACAGTTGTCTTGATGAGAAAGCATCAGCCAGGAACTTATCATCTCATCACTAGGGAGCACAATAGATGACAAAATGAGTTTGGATGAAAAATATCAGTTGCTGTAATGAGACAGGGTATTTTAATTGCTATAACCACTCAGTGATTAGACTAAGTGCACCGCATCTTTCATCTGGGTCCATAAAACATAATTTGGAAATGACTGTTTGAACCTTCCTTTCAGCAGTCCCTCTGAGTGATTTTAAAAAAAAATGTATAATTCTTGTGCTTTTAAATTACGCACATATCAATGAATGTAAAACAGATTCATTTTTCAGTTATTGTGTATGTGATCTAGTTGGTAAGAATGGATGGTGCCAATTCTACAGTTATACTTGAAATAAAATCCAGCTGTGCTACCTTGGCTTCATAAACATGTTTTGCTCCTTCCAAAAATCTTCATAGAAAAAAGGCAGACAATACTATCAGACAAATAGACACTTTCTTTTTCCTGCTATGAAATATTGATTCATTTACTCTCACAGTTCTTTTTTCTTTGTTTGTTTGTTTGCTGGCCTTTTAAAAATTAACAGTAGAGTCAAGAGTATGAGTAGTCCCTGGCTTATGATCACAATTGAGACCAGATTTCTGGTTGTAAGTCATTACAATTACAAGTTGAGGCTCCCATATGACCAGATCCAATTTTATATTTTTTTGTGATGGCCATTAAACAAATCCCTGTAAGTGAATGCTGCAGTGGTAACGTAAAGCCATCTTTCCAAATGGACTTTTTTTTGCCCCCCAAAATTGCAAATTATGGTCATGTGACCATGGGGTGCTGTAATCAATCAGAAAGATGAGCAGGTTGCCTGATGCCTGAAATGGGGTCACATACCTACATGGAGGTGGAGAATGACATTTTACAATGGCATGAAGTGCTTTACTACACACTCATCCACAAGGCTGTCATATCTAATGAGCTTCACAAGTCCACATGACCACTTGATAACTGTAAAAAGAGGCAGAAAATGCTAACTTTTTCTTCCATCCAACAGTTTTCTAAATTTTTAGAGATACGCCATCCCTACTAAGTTGGGCTTTCAGATCAAACTTTTAAAGCTTTTTTCCTATATGTAGCTTGAACCATCTTCTCTCCATTTCTCTTTTTAGTGCTTTATCATCTTAATTTTTTACCTTTCATACCCATTTTACATATTCTAAGCTGTACTTTTTGGAGAATTATTTATCTAATGTTATCTAATATAATGAAGTTCAGAAAGGACCGTCAGATTTCAGAAAGAAGTTTGAATAAAATTCTTAGTACTTGGCACATACTCTTTTTAGAATACATGAAGTAAAAAAGTTGTGGTTGAAACTTCTGAGTAAACAAAATGGCAGTTCTTTCTCCTTACCTAGAAAGTCTTAACAGTGTGATCCTAGGAAAGAAAACATCCACAAATATTCACCAATACAAAAAAAATCATATTCAATCTATTCTATTTTTCTTCAAGTTGTCTAGAATGTATAAACATGCTTCAAATCTTTGTTGGAAATGTGAACAACATGAGGGGAAATTTTAAACATGTTTGGTAGACATTAAAAGAGCCAAAAAAATGGATACAAATACATATAGAATACATTCAGAATATTTTAAAGATTAAAGTACAACTGAAACCAGAGATTTCTTTCTTTTGAAACTAATAGACAGGGAACTTGAAAAAAAGTAATGACATTTTGTTTTTATACATGAAATCTGCAGCAAGACTATTACAGGCAGTCCTCAACTTATGACCACAATTGAGCCCAAAATTTTTGTGGCTAAGCGAAAATTTTGTTAAGTGAACTTTGCCCATTTTACGACCTTTCTTGCCACAGTTGTTAAGTAAATCACTTCCCCAATGACTTTGCTTGTCAGAAGGTCTCAAAAGGTGATCACATGACCTTGGGACACAGCAACGGTCATAAGTATGAACCAATTGCCAAGCATTCTGAATTTTGATCACATGACCATGGGGATGCTTTAAAGGTCGTAACTGTGAAAAATGGTCATAAGCAGTGCTTTTTTTCTAAAAAAACAAAGGTGCCGGAACTCACACATGTCATACAACCCACCTTGTCTACCCTACAAGGTTCCATCCAAAAATGGTGCTGGAACTCTGTTCTGGGCGTTATATGAGAAAAAAAGCCCTGGTCATAAGTCAGTACTTTTGTAACTTTGAATAAACACTAAATGAACTGTTGTAAGTCAAAGACTACCTGTATTTGCTCAAAAGTGGCAAAGTTTGACATCATCCACAGTGGAAGAATGGGTTGTAGACATGGCTAAATTAAATTTCTTGATCAGAGAAAAGACAATGCTTACATTTATAGTTGACTGGAAACCTGTTATAAACTTTTTTTGCATGAAACAGAAAAAATGCACTTATGATAGGAAAAAAAGTGATCTTTTGTAAACATAGAATAAGCAATAATAGTAATCATGCTTATATTTCCTGTAGAGGTAATTGGAAGCTTCTTCATTCTATTTCTTTTCTGTATTTTCTTTTTGCTTTTCTTTCTCTCTTTCTTTGTTCTCTCTATTTTGTACTATTTTGTATTAGTTTTAAGTTTTCCTTAAAACTTTAATAAAATTTATTTTTTAAAAAGCAATAAGAGAGCCAATGTCTTGTAGATATTCAAAAGGTAAACCATTAAATACTATTTTTTCTTTTCTTTCTCTCTTTCTTTCTTTGTTCTCTCTATTTTGTACTAGTTTGTGTTAGTTTTAAGTTTTCTTTAAAACTTTTAATAAAATTTATTTTTTAAAAAGCAATAAGAGAGCCAACGTCTTGTAGATATTCAAAAGATAGACCATTAAATACTATTTTTCTTTTTTCAAAAATAAGAACTAACGTGTGTTATTGTTGTTTCTTCCTTCTGAAGAAAACTTCAAAGTGTGTGTACGTTTAGGTGTGTGTATAATTGCCCTAAATGGAGTAATAAGAGAAAGATGAAAAGACAGTAAAGAAAGTAAGCAAGGAAATGCTGTCCTTTTGATGAGAAAAAAAATGCATTATATATAAACAGTATATTGGTTAGAATAGTTTTATGAACTTAAAAGTTGCAATTTCTAAAAATATGTAATACCGAGTTATGACACCATAGCTAAATAGGAACAAAGATTCTACATACGCCATCTCTCAAACTCTTTTATCAGAGTTGCATGGCCCTTGGTTACACACAGTTAGTTATATTACAGCAAACCTACAATATTCTGCCTTAAGCTTCAAATGCTTCTATGGCTGTTTCAAGCTTCAAACAAGATGAAGATAATTATATTCAGGATATGGTCCCCCTTTCCATACTTGTTTAGAACAAAATCAAAAGATCTATATAATTCTAATCTTTTTTCTTCTGAAGCTTTCTGTGTAAAGTGAAATGATGGAATTCAGTGTGCTGTTTAGGTAGAACACTGTAAATAGAATTGTGCTAATTGATAACAGTTTAATATTCTGTATAAACTGACTTTATGTTTAATGAACTAAAATCTGCATTGGAACAGAAAAGATTTGGGATCTAATTTTTGGAATTTTTTTTAACAAAATGATATATATTATCAATAGAAAAAAAGAAATACTCTTAAATGAGTAATGGATACCTCACCTTAGAAACTTTAGAAATGTTATAAGAGAAAACTCCAACATGCAGGATTCAGGGAACTGCTTTATAGAAATTTCATGAAACACTTTGGAAGTACCCACTGGTTTTATAATAAAAGAACTTTTCAACTTCCTTCAAATACAATTTTACTAGAAGTTTAAATAAAGAATAAACACTAACAAGAACTAATATTTGAAAGAGAAAGAAAACTGCAGAAATCAAAGAAAAGGAAAAAAAAGTATTATAAAAAAGTGATCTCCAATTTTGTTTTACAGTAATTGTACATATGATTATAAATTTACTCTATGATTACAGCATTGTTTATATTTTGTCTATAATCTATTATTTTTATCTTTATCATAAGCATATATCATTTCTTTTTTTTCTGTTTT
The DNA here is from genome assembly GCF_001527695.2 of Protobothrops mucrosquamatus. Lineage (NCBI taxonomy): Eukaryota > Metazoa > Chordata > Lepidosauria > Squamata > Viperidae > Protobothrops > Protobothrops mucrosquamatus. The sequence goes on from NW_015387634.1 coordinate 92,419, forward strand.
CCACAAAAAGTCAATAAGACGTTTCCAATCATTATTAAATTTAGACAATGTCCCATCTTTAATTCATACAGTCTCTTTGGCCTTTTTCTAATTCAAGTTCCATCATGCTCACTATCCTTTCTTTTATTATAGATAAACTTTTCATCTTAATATTCAATGTGCCAAATAAGAGAGCAACGGAGACAGACAAAAACAGAGAGATGAGATTGGATAAGTCAAGTTGAGATAGTTATGGATTTTCACTCCTGATTTTTTTTATTGTGCTAAACTGCCTGGAATCACCACCTTTTTCAAAGAATACTAAAAAAAATTCTTTATCCATATTTTATTTTTCAAGCTTGTATATTGAATCAAAATATTGCATGAGAGGTTGCCACGAAGAACAGGGGGTCAACTTATTTACCAAAGTACCTGTAGGCAGGACAAGAAACAATGGATGGAAACTAATTAAGGAGAGAGCAATCTGGAACTAAGGAGAAACTTCCTAATAGTGAGGACAATTAACCAGTGGAACTTCTTGCCTCAAGAAGTTGTATTTGCTTCATCACTGGAGGTTTTTAAGAAGAGACTGGACAGTCACTTCTCTGAAATGGTGTAGGGTCTTCTGTTTGAGGAGGTGGTTGGACTAGAAGACCTCCAAGGTCCCATACAGCTCTATTCTGATTGATAATTAATCTGCCAGAAGATGTCAAGTATTAGCATAGCATGAAAGAATAAGCACTCACTTCAAACGAGAAAGGTGTTTGTTGCAACACCTATTGCTTAGATTTTCTTTAACTAAGTGTACTTTTTACTTCTGACTTAGCTTTTTCATTATTTTTTTAATTACAAACAAAAATTCCAATTATTTTTTACTTTTTACTTGGAACATAAGTAAATAGTTAAGATTAAAGATTCAACAAGAAGATACTTAAGTGAACCATTTAATACAGGGGTCCCCACCTGTGGGCCTTGGCCCACTACTGAGCTGTGGGCTATTGGCCATCAGGCTGCTTGAGTGGCTGGCCAGTGTGCACATGTGTGTTTGTGCAATACAGCCCCTCTCACATGTGCATCGCCACAAGTGTCACAGACATTTGCAGCAACACTCACGCATGCGTCACCATGGGTGTTTGTGGCCCACTCATGTAAGCATCGCCACATGCATCTTGGGTGCTCGCGGCCCCACTAGTGCAAGTGTTATCGCGGATGCTCACAGCTGCACACACACAAGTGCTCACAGCCTTACTTGTGCGAGCAATGGGTGTTTGGGCATATGCATGTGCATGCGTTCACCCCCCTGCACAAACCTATCCCTTCTTTCCTCCCTCCCCCCCCCCGGGCTTGGGGCCACCAACCTTGAAAGATTGGGAAACTCTGATTTAATATACTGAATTTTGAATAAGATACAGGAAACAAAACCAAGAAAAGGAAAATAAATTGTAACTTTTTAAATTAATCCAAAGATTCATTCGGCTAAAATGCACTGTTTTTATCATAAGCAATTGTAATATTCTGTAAAAAAGAAAATACTGGGGAAATGTCTACTCTTTTTATAATTATCTCAGATGAAAACACTATTAAAGTATATGCTGTTTGTTTGGTCATTGCTGCATATTGTCCAAATATTGTTCCCAGATATTGCCAGTAATTTTATTCTTACAGCCATGATTATATTAACATAAATTATTATGTTTTTGTTAATATATTCTAGAATTATACCTAACCCAAGAGGGCATCTTGATAGTAATACAATTGCTTAACCTAATATCTCACCAGAATATAAAAAGTATATATTTCTTTCTCTCTTTTTCAGCACTTTTTTTTCTTCTTTCATAAACATGTTTCATGAACATTTAAAGCAACATCTATATTCTATTCAAAAGAGACAATCACAAAGCCAAAAGGGAAACAAAAAGATCAAAATGCTTCTTCACCAGCAATCAACATCCACTTAAACAGAGATTAACACCAAGATTAATGCTAGAACAAACAAGAAATAAACAATAATCCAATCAAGAAACTACAAATTCAGACAAACTAACAGTAAACAACAAGCTAATCAAGGAACCATTAAAAACAGTCCCACCAATACTGACCAGGGCAAGTTGCTCGTGTATAAAGAAAAGAAACCCCACTCTTTTCTAGCACTGAGTTCTTCAGAGCAAGTTCAGTAAGAGATGCCAACCCTAAAACAAAATGGGCTATTACTTCAGTTCTTGTTGTTCCGAGCCCTTCACCAGCAGTTTGAGTAGCCAAAAGAGGCTTTATGCATGTTGTGCATGCCAAAATTACTTCCAGTTCTTCCGATCACCTACTGAAACTGCTAGCAAGGCTTTGGGAAGACACAAGAGGCTTCTGCAAGGAAAATCATATCACCTCTCCGTTGCAAAGCACAGACAGGTCAACTGCTAGATAATAGGATTTCTCGACCCTTCCATTCCCAGAATTCCTTGCCTTATAAGGTAGTTTTTCAAAACAAAGGTACAATAAACAATATCCTTCTAAGTATGAACCATAGACAAAGTTCTCTTTTGATTAAACAGTATTGCATATCCCAGCTGAGAGTCCAGTGCTAATATCTGGATTCTCCTAGATCTGCCACTCCTTCTCTTTAATAAAATTGCATGCAGTAAGATGAAAAAAATGACATGTTTTTCCTTCTGGAGGGGTTTGACATGCTAATAAGGAATGCAAACATAGTGATGAAGAGGAAATAGATACAGTCAAATGAGATGCAAACTTGCCTGATACCTGAATTTCCAGTAGTCCTGCTCTTCTCCAAATCTTCCCAAAGTCTATAAATAAATTTTAAGATCCCATCATAACCTAAGAAAACAAATTTTTGAATGACCCTGCTAAGCACTTTCCATAAAAAACATCAAAACATTACATTTAGGTGTTTTGCACTATATAAATATGAAAATAATACTAAAATGTTGGGCCTTCTCCTGGTTCTCTGTCATGTGCAAATCTAACCTGGGATTATCTAGAACAGGGGTAGGCAACCTTGGCTCTTTTATGACTCGTGGACTTCAACTCCCAGAATTCCTGAGCCAGCATGGCTGGCTCACGAATTCTAGGAGTTGGTCCATAAGTCATAAAAGAGCCAAAGTTGCCTACCCCTGATCTAGAACCAACCATAGTAATAAATTACACAAATTATATCCACCATGTATTATGCTGATACATAAAGGAATTTCAAGAGGCATTGACAGAAAAGAATGGGCCCTACATGCCTCTCTCAGCATGATAGATAAGAATCAAATACAATATAGGTTGTTGATCAAATACAATATAGGCTGCTATGCATATTTGTCAGGATTCAGGTGCTATACAGGTGAAGTCACTGTGTGCTATCTTAAAGCACTCTAAATAGGCAATTCAGTCATTCCCATAGAAAATCTTGATTCTGTGGTCATCCCCTTTGGAGTAATCACATCAAGCGTCTCTGTAACTTATCCGGAGAGTTCTTAAGCACATTTCTTTCTCTGCTAACAGTTTCTTTCCAAGGGCAAAGGTCAGGAACTATGAAATTACTTCCTTTTTTTTTTAGCTAACACTCTTTGCTATAAAATGGCTATGTCTGCACAGTATTAATTTTGTGGCTGGCTGTGAATTGGTGCCCTAAAATAATGGACTAAAAGCTCATTCCTGCTTCATTTTATGAATGTATTATTGTCACAGCATGTAATTACAATCATTCACAGTGTGAACATGGATCTGAATAGTAAATTGTCCTGAAAACAGACTTCTCTTGTGAATTTATGAATTTTTGCAAGCTTACCTCTCATGATGATTAATATTGTATCACTATTCAACTTGCAGTTCATTCAGCAGTGCAACCACCATATCTTCAACCCCCAGAAGTGAAAAAGCATCTAATGTACAGTTGGAAATAAAATCTTATGACAACCTAATTAATGGATATTGTTCCTTTGTAGAATGAAGATGCAGAAAACTATAAAAAATTGCTACAAGACTCAGCCTCCAATATTACTAAAGCTAAAGCAAAAACATGTTCTGAAAAATAAATCATATCTTTTCATTTTCAGTTTTTCTCACTTGCCTCAGTAATAGTTTTTTATAATAAGAAAACTAGTATCTATAGAAAAATCTGATTTTCATTGATGACCCCTAATTCAATCTTCTACAGATTTATAAACAATAAAGACCAATTACATTTGCTGTTTTACTCACAGTGCAGTATAAGCATGCATTTTTAAATCACTTAGGAAAAAAAATCATCATGTAATGAAGAACCCTAAGTGTTGCCTTTGTGGTGAAAAGGATGAAGCAACTGACCATTTGATCAGTGGTTGCAGCAAATTTTCACAAACTGACTCTAAGCAGCATCAAAACTTGTCACTAGAAGCTCTGCCAATGAAGATTGTGATTTAAATGTATCAAGAACTGCTGGAACCATCAAGTTGAGAAGGTTTTGGAAAATGAGCGGGTCAAGATCCAGAGAGACACCTCACCCAGAACATGCCTGATAAAACAGTCATTGAAAAGAAGAAAGTTTGTCTAGTTCATTGATGTTGCTATAATTGTTAGTCTTCCCAGTTAAATCAGACAAGAAACATGACTAGATGAGCTAATTCTACTTTACTGTAAGACTATATTAACAGAATCTTGTAAGTCTGAAGATACCAATCTGCTGCCACTTTTAAAAGCTTGATCAATAAGAGTGGACCCTTCCTAAGTTTCTTCCTCTAACTGTAAAGCCACTTCCCTTCTGTCTGATGAATTCCTAGGAAACATCCCTTTTCCTCATCATTCTCACATACCATTATACCACTGGGTGATTCCAGAATTGAAGACAAGCAATTTTTCTATAATACTGGGACTTCCAAATTGAAATTGAATATTTATGGAAAAAGAAATCCACTGTTATACTAATCATGACTAGTACCCTTGGACCAATACCTGGGGACTTCCTCGATATTTGGAAATTTTGAATTTATCAAACCTAAACAACCTACTTTTACCAAAGGGAAAACAAATCTTTCTTGGAACTGCCTATGACCTCAGATGCAAACTTAATAATTCTTAGGTCTTTGATTAAGACTTGAATTATTAAATTTTCAGCAGTCTTGAACTATGAATTCAATTATAGCTTACCAATATACTAATACTAATATAATTACAACAATAATATCAATAATATAATATTTATCATAAAATAATATATAATAATATTATAATATTATAATAATTAATGAGAACTACTGGCCAAAAGAGACATGGTAAGGCAAAGTATTACATGGCCAGTACACACAAAAAAATTAGCAAGCAAAGACCTAGCAATGGCTAAGAGTAGGACAAATGAAGAAAGAGACAGAAGGGCTAATTCTGGCTGCATAAGACCAAGCCTTAAAAACAAATGCGTACAAAGCCAGAATCAAGAAGTTTGCAACAGATAGCAAGTACTGTTTCTGCAAAGAAGCTGAAGGAAAAAGTGGATGACCTAGTTTAAAGATTACACAGATTGACCACAAACAATGGCATAGCATAGTAACAACAATGGTCCATTGAAATATCTGCAAGCAATGCCATTTATTTGCAAGCAAGAACTGGGGGTACCATAAATAGGCAAACTAACAGAAAATAAAAAGTTAAAGTGCCCTAAAACTTCAGAATTCAAACAAATAAGTACCTGCCACTTAACATCCCAGTTTTAACATTTGTTAATAAGAAAGGCAAAAAGGTCTGGATAGTGGATGTGGCAGTACCTGGAAACAGCAGAATAGAAGGAAAAGAAGTGGAGAAAATAAAAAAATCAAAGACCTGCAAATAGAAGTATAATGCTTGTGGAAAAAGAAACCAAAGACAATACCAGTTATAACAGGTGCCTTGGGTGCAATCCCAAAACATCTGGAGCTCCACTTGAACACCATCAATATTGATAAAATCACCATCAGTCAATAGCAAAAATCTGCTTTACTTGGACCAACTTATATCCTCCCGTGATAACTTTATCATCATCATACAACAACATCTGCTTAGCCGAAGTCCTTGGGAAGGACTTGATAAAAAATGCCACATCCAGTCTAAACATCTGGCTGACTGTGTGACCAATCATAATAATTGTATTTAATGCTTAGTGATGTAATCTTGCTCTGTCTCCATAAACTAATCTCTGACATTTTCTATTTTTCTTCATTCCTATCATATCCTTCTGGTGAAAAAAACACCTTGAATCTATGCAAAGTACAACAAAGAGATCTCTCTAACACTTACAATTTTGCAACCTTCAAAGAAGCACTGCATTAAAAGAAAATATGTTTTTAGTCTGAACATTCTTTGAAGCTATTTTCAGACACAAGTCAAGATAGCCAGTTTCATTAAAATTAATAGGTTCAGAATAGGTTCCATTTAATATTGTCCTAAATAAAGTTATTTGGATGCAGCAAAAAAGCCACTTGTAAATTTATGTTACAAGAATTGGAAATTACTTGTTTTCCTAAATCAGAGAATAAATAATAAAATTTACTTACTAGAACGATTGGAGACATATATTATAAAGTAGTCAACTTCAAAGCTTAATTGGTAGTTGTTTGTTGTATGAAAATGTGAGACTTTTAAAAGAAATCTTCTCTGAGAATTGGGAAGAGTGGAAAAAAAAGGAGGGACAATGAACATGATGCTAAGTAGATATATGCTAGAAAGATTGAGATTAAAGTACATTGCGGCTAGTTTTCAGGGACATGGGACACATGTGAAAAGGGAGGGCAGCTTTGATTGGGCAATCTTAATCATCACCTTGACATTTTTGACAGACACATACATAGAGATGGCTTTGTCATTTTCATTCACTTGGTATGCCTCCAGGAGGAAGATTGCTTCCATTTTATTCAAAACATTTAACTTCAATACAATGGAATAACATGCATACAAAAAAGACAAGTATATTTTGTCTTCTCCTTTTTGATATAGTATCATACCAAACTTAGCCCTTTTCTTCATTAAAAGGGCAGAAAGTATTTGAGTCTTATTTTTTTTAAAAAAAAATCAGATGTAGGAAAAAAGTGAAATTGATAGATTTGTCTATCATCATTTTAGGGTGATCAGCTCTTAAAGTAAAACCAACTTGGTATGAAACATTGGGTGAAATAGGAAGATGGCTAAGGAAGGACTGTCCTCTGTTATGCATACGCAAAGAAGCTTTATGGCAAGTAATGAAAGAAGAAGCTTTATTGCACATAATGAAATCAACTTATAGAGGCTTTCATAAATCTTTCCTGAGTAAACAAAAAACAAGACTCAGAAAAAAGCAAAATAAAACATTTATCCCACTACTGTGAGAAAACGGAAGGAGTATAGTAGAATAAATATGGGCTGAGGGCACAGCTACTGACATAATCTAGCATTAGGAGACAATGATCACATTATCATCTGAAGCCAGTATGCATGAGCATTTTTCTCAAGTATGAATACAAGGAACTAACTCCTGCAATAAATCACATTTTCTCATTGTAACATCTAATATGTATGAGGTCAAATGCAGCCTAGCAGACTACACAAAATGCTTTTCCATCTCAAGAGGCACAAGTGCTATATTATTCACTGAGTTTAATACATTTTTCTCTGTTTCTGAATTTTAAAAATTTAAATTCAGTGCTTGACATACAGCACTGTGTAGTCAATCCAATTGTTAGATTCCCTGGAATAACCCAAGTTCAATTTAGCCAATAGACAGCCCTTCTGCTAGCCTGCTGTGTTTTGTGACAGATTGATCCAGATGTGGATCAGATCTTCCATCTTCCATTAGCTTGGCTACATATTTTTCAATATGTATATTAGTCTACCGGCTAAATTTATCTGACACAAATATGCCAAGCATGGGGGAGGGAAAAGTTGCATTTTCCTGTTATGTTACTGATAAAAATGAGGAGCCTATCAGGGAGAAAATGGCGCCCCCAAATTCCAGATCACAAATCTGATTAAATATTCAGGTATTCAACCCCAGTTTTTAAAGAGGTCAGCATTTAATGGCTCCTAAATGGTCGTATGTTACACTTTTTCTCACATTTATAAAAAAACCAAATTATTTCCATTCTGTTTATGAAGTCATTAAAGTCATAGGCAAATGGAATTCTAAAACTAGCTCCATATCTCTGTATACAATGATATTCTCCACCTCATCCCGCCAGAGGTTATTGGAATATTATTGTTTCAGCTAGAAGTGGACAGAAAGGAAGGCAGTAGTGTATATCTGAAGGGCAGGTTGATGGATCCCTATTCATTCTTTTTCAGACTACAAAAGGGTCCTATTTGCTCTGTCCATCTATTCCTGAGTAATAAGAAACAACCTTTATTTACAAGGTACCAAACTGGCTTTGGAGCCTGTGTTCGATGCATAGTTTTCTCACTGACTTGGCTCCAGCATGCTGTAGAGATGTGTCTTCAGAGCCAGTAGAGTGTCAGAGTCCTTGTCCCAAAAAGTCTGACTCTGATATATCTGAATTCCATTGTATGGTGAATACAGGTAGTCCTTGACTTACAACAGTTTGTTTAGTGACTGTTCAAAGTTACAACGGCACTGATAAAAGTGACATATCACCAGTTTTCACACTTACAACTGTGGTAGCATCGCTAGGATCATGTGATCAAAATTCAGACTCTTGGCAATTGACTCATATTTATGACGGCTGCTGTGTACGTGATCCACTTTTGCGACCTTCTGACAAGCAAAGTCAAGAGGGAAGCCAGATTCACTTAGCAACAGTTTGACTAATTTAACAGCTCCAGTGATTCACTTAACAACTGTGGCAAGAAAGGTTGTAAAATGGGGCAAGCTCACTTAACAAATGTTTTACTTAGCAACATAAATTTTGAGCTCAATTGTGGTCGTAAATCGAGGACTACCTGTAGTGTTTATTTTCAGAAGGATAATTTTATGAATGGGATTTTGAGATGTGAAATCATCAACTTCTTTCCTCATGAGGATAGAAAAATACTGAATTAACATTAAATAACAATCCATTTGGATTATTAGTTCTGCAGTATATGCACTGAAGTAATTAATCAAACGTATGCATTTTAATATATTTCATGGCTTCTTGTTGGTTTTGAGCAATAGCAAAATATCCTCAGACCTCAGGGAGGAACTGTCTTGAGATAAAGACCAAAATATTACCTTATAGGTTTAATTAAAAGCAAGCATATCTGCATGTTTCACTGCCTTTGTCTAGAAATCAGCAGGATACATTTTAATAAATTCTGTAATTATAATCAGGGATCTACTAGACTGTTACATGCTAAGTATGTCATTTAAAAAAAATAACTGGAAATGAGAGGCATAATGATGCCAAATTATAGAACAGTGCCTATTGCATATTTTCCTGACTCTATAAAGTTTCAGGAACGACTTTGTACACAGAAGAGTCTCATTTTTCATTCCTGCTTTTTTTGAAATAGATTTTTAAAAACTACTAATAACCCTAGAAAAAATTTACCTTTCAGAGATACAGTATAAAGCAGATCTACCAGAATTTAGTATAGCATGGACTAACAAAATAAACAAAATACATTAGCATTCTTCTTTCTCTGTATAAATATTTTTAAGAATACATTTTAAATATTGTGAGAGATGCATTTAGAAATTAACATTTTTGAAAACTACTGGATTTATGCTGAATTGCTTTTATTGATTATATTCCTATTTTTTATTCTTTTGTATCAGGATATGATATATATTACAACAATATTAACATTTATAGGTTTACTTGCTTTTAACTGAATTATTTTCCTGGTGTTAAGAAAAGGAGATCAAGCAGATCCAAAAAGTTGTACTGTGTTTTCTACCAAACTCACGACTGAAGTTATTCAACATGATTTGAGTCTCTGTGCTGTATCTTTGACTCTTTATCACTTTCTTAGGTGGCTGTTTATTCATGTCTGCCTTCATTCACCTGAACGCTACTATGAAAAGTGCAATGGCATAACCTGGAAATATCTATCACTAATTTGGTAAATGCCTGTCCCAATTATGATCTCAGTATCAAAAAGGATTTTAATACTAGGATGGGATCTAATACTAGGATGGGATCTAACACCTGTATGAAACTTTCTATTAGTGTAATCCAGGTATAATCTACCTGATGCATTATAGACAGGGAGCTCCAAGGACAGTATTGGCAATATCACTGGATTATGTTTAGCTTTATTGACCTAACTGGTAGCTTTGTCCTTAAAGGCAAGCTTTCAATTGATATATCAGGTAAGCTCATTATGGGTTAGGGTAAACAGCAAATATTTCATTTTGTTGTTTCATGGCACCTTCTTAAAGCAATGAATTATATAACAATGAGTAATCATCTAGATAATAACTAAGCCTGTAGTGTTGCTTTTGAAATACTGTGAAAGAGATCTACTTCTGGAAAACAACAGTCACCTGCCAACAAAGCAGCTAATATTAGAGATCCTCTGGTTCTCACTACATCACTCCAACATCCTTTTATATTTTCCTGTGGTCCAGGATATTGGTCGACTCCTCTAAAATAAGGTATTATAATTGGTGTACATCTACAGAGAATTGCTCTGATAGACTTTCAAGATCCTGTTATGTTATTGTACTAACAATAAAACTCTTTCCAGAAATCCAAGGGATTCTTGTATTCTGAGTTTGCCAGACTTGTAAGGCTTGCCAGCTAGGCAGTTTGGCATACTCTATGGAAAATCCTGAAGCCACCCAACCAGGAAGTATTTTGGTCAATGTTGGGAGAAAAGCTAAGAAAGGAGCCATCTTTGTTGAAACACAGTAAATCACGTCATCTCCACAGTATGGATCACTTTATTAAACGAATCTAAGTAATTTTATACAGGCACACAATATGTGAATACCCAAAAGCAGTTCTCTTACAAAAATCTTGAAGGCATTAATGTGATTTTTTGAGAGCATCTTTATCCATTTATATGAAAGGTTTTCCCAATTTTCTGGCAATAAAATAATTTGTAAATAAGTATTTTCTATACATAGCTATTCAATGAAGTACCAGAATAGCAACTTTGGAAGCAAATCTGATTTCTTGTTAAGCAGCTTTAAAATAGTATGTGCTGAAATAATCAGGCAGGTGGAGTTTATTTCCTTTTACTGAAAAGTTCTGATCTATTTGTTTTATAATTTCATTTTTCCTATTTTATCATTGCTAGCTATCTTGAGCACTATTTTAGGTGGACCTTGGTATATAAATGGAAGAGATGGCTGGAAAAAAAATACATTCCCATTAGGTGAACATCAAAGGATCATGCTGATGAAATATTAAGAAACCTTGCTAAACATAGTCAGACTTGGGTGTGCCCATTTTAAATCAATGCACTATATTTTACATGGTCATACAGCATCTTGGCTACAGTTATGGGCACCTTATTTTAAGAAAGAATGAAAGAGATTAGAACAGGCACATAAAAAGGAAGTGAGGGTGATTAGGGGAGAGGAAATTAGTTTTTGAGAGATTAAGCATATAGGTATGTTTATCCTGAAGAAGAGGAATTTGGGAAAAGATCAGATAACTACATAGAAGAAGAAGAAGTGAAACTAATACCAAGAAGCATTTCTAACTGGATGGGTTCTAGGAGACCTGGGCAGCCATCTGTCAGAATGCTTTAAAATGAGTTCCTCCACTGAGTAGGGAGGTGGACAATAACCTAAACCATTATTTCTCAACCTTGTCATCTTTAAGATGCATAGACCTCAACTCCACAGATCTTAAAACTGTCAAGGTTGAGAAACAATGTCCTAAATAGTCATTTACAACTGTATGATGTATGAAATTTCAGAGGAAAAGTAAACCATCTCTTGAATCCTACATAGTGAGGGTGTCCATTTTACTATTTTTTAGTTTTCATTTAATAGTTTTACAACAAATAACAATACCAGCTCAGAAAGAAAAGTGCAGAGGTGCCTTTCCAAACTGCATCATCATCATAATGGGTTCTCCTGCTTGAGCAGGGGGCTGGACTAGAAGACCTCCAAGGTCCCTTCCAGCTTCTATTCTATTCTATTTTATTCTATTCTATTATATCATCATTGTTTGGGAATCCTCCTGGCTTTCTAGAGATTCAGAAAGGCACTTCCATAACTATTAAAACAATGGCACATTTGCTGAGTTGACAATCCAGGAATAGAAAAGCAAGGATTTGATATCCTTTTAGAAATAATGAAAAAATGTGCTGAAAGAAAATGGGTTTGATTCAGAAGAAAGCCACAGATAATCTAGCATACATGAATGGTAATTTTCACATTCCAGCCTAAAATAAAGTTCAATTCGCTTGCAGTTAAAAGTGGTGAGATCACCCGACATTTAATTTGTCTACTTGCATAAATGACCCAGCTACATATGCTGGCGTTATTTTTCCTTTGGCACATAGGCTTTATATCTATATATTGCTTTATACATTCTTCAGTTTCTAATTTAGTAAGAAAAGCAGTACATGTATATGAGAGGATCTGGGAAAAGAAACTGAGCCACTGAATTGCCATGTCAAAATTAACAACTGTGTTCTTTATATTCTTCTTCATTTCCTGCTTCCTTCACTTTTACCCAAATAGCAAAAAGTAGGCTTTTATCTGCTGCATATTTCTTACAACACGTATGGTATTAGGCACATTCACAGACTGTAATGGAGAGAAAACAGCAAGGGCTTTCTTTTTCAATAACTACAAAATGCAATTAGAGTAACTTCAGAGAGAATCCTGAAAAAAAATTCAGTTGAGGAAAATTATAGGAAAATTATCTGTCCTTATTGTAACTTTACAGATGCTGGTGGATGTCATTCAATGTTTCCATCAAGACTACTTGTGAAATTTCCACCCACAGAGTCACACATATATCAAATGCTACAGATTGACTTTCTTTTGTTTCAGTGAACTCTCATAAAACAATTTGATTTTAGATCAGTAAGTGGAATAAACTGGTCAGTGGTGGACAGTGGGGCACATGGTCCACCAACAGATTTCCTAGCCAATCTCACTTAGCCAATTCCAAGTAAATACAATTCAAACTCTTCACTTCTCATATTTTAAAGTAGGATGACTTGCTTGACAATTTAATTCAGGACATGGAATCTGAGAAAGTTGAAGAAGTGACTATGGAATGAAAAAAACACAATAGTCACAAATTCCAAAGGTGCTTTTTTCATGAGGCAACTGGACTTTCTTGTTTTTCTTTGAAGATATTTTGCTTCTCATTCCAAGAAGCTTCTTCAGCTCTGACTGGATGGTGGGGAATGGAAGGATTTGCACTCTTTGCAGGCAACAACTCTTTAAAAGAATGTAAATGACCAGCTGTCTGCAAGGAGTATAAATCCTTCCATTCCTCATCATCCAGCCAGAGCTGAAGAAACTTCCATTATCACCATCCAGCCAGAGCTGAAGAAACTTCTTGGATGAGAAGGAAAATGTCTTCAGAGAAAAACAAAAAAGTCCAGTTGCGTCATGAAAAAAGCACCTTTGGGATAACTATAACCTGGATGATTAAGAATCTCCATAGACATTTAGCAATAGTCACAAATATGTCTTAGATATCACCTAACTCAATAATTGCAAGAATATCATCCTTCATGTGTAAGAATGACAAGAAAATCTCTTCTCATTTGAAATAAATTATAAATTATCTTACCTCAAAATAAATAAGAAATGATAGAATAAAATGTGGAAACTTTCATATTTTGCACAATTGCAAAATCTTGGTGTGCATAGCCATAATTGCAAAAGGAATAATTTTCCAATGGATTTGAATGAAATAAAAACACAAGGAAATCATTTGGGGGGAAAAGTATCACTGCTGCTTAACTTGTGTGCTGAGGAAACATGCATCATTTTTCTTGCAATTGAAAATACATTTTTAGGATTGTGATTTCATTTTAATTCCAGGTTCCTTTATAATATGTGAGGTTCTAAACAGTTTGAGGATATCTGAAGAACTGCATCACTGTTGTAGACATAATTGCTATAATTATCAGAGGAAGCCCTATTGCTGTGCTGAACCTTCTAGAACAGACATGTCAAACTCGCAACGTCACATGATGTCACACAACGTATCGGAACTTTTTCCCCATTGCTGGCAATGGGGTGGGCGCAGTTTCCTCATGATGTGTCCGGCCCGCAGGCCAGCAGTTTGACACCCCTGTTCTAGAAGCTCCTTCTAGGGAGCTTTTTTGTAGTGTACCTATACTCTAGACAGGTCTGTCATCTTCCAAAGGTCATGATGAGTTTTTCAAAAATAAATTGGGCAACCATTTGTCTGGGGTGGTACAAGATTTCCTGCTTTATTAGAAGACCAATGAGGTCCTTTCCAGCCCCATGATTCTATGTTCTGTGTTCTATGAGATACCTGCTGGCACATGTTCTAGATCAGACGGTCCCAACCTTTTGGGCACCAGGAACTGGTTCTGTGGAGAAAGTTTTTTCTGCAGATAGAGACGGTGTGGTTTTGTGTGCTGTCTGCATCCACGAATGGGGCTTTGCTTGTTTGTGCGGCCTGGTTGCTGGCATGCTGTGGCTCGATCCTCGTCCACGGACTGCAGGTTGGGGACCCCTGTTCTAGATATTTCTGAAGTCACTTTTTCTCGTATAGGTTTCAAAAGTAAATTTTCTTTCTTTTTTTATTTCTTTATCCGTCCTTTTTACTGTATGTGTTGTACATTGTTTTTAAGTTACAAAATCTAAAAAGTACAACAAAAATAACAAACTACTTTCATGCTTTTATATAAGATGTCTCATAAATATTAATACTAGCCCACTGCTTTTTTTCTTGTTTCATATACAATATTTCATTTTGTTCCAGGAGAAAAACTTCCTATAATATTAAAAGCTTAATATATTTTAAATATTGGTCTTCTTAGTATCTTTCATCTAAAAATGTTTTATTTTCAACAAAAATGAAGAAACTCTGTATGATGGACATGTTAAATGCCAAGGATTTAATCTCTCCCAAAAAATATATGGTCTCTGTCCATATTGCAAAAAGAAACAGACTTTTTTCCATTATTCTATTCATTTTTGTTGTTATTCAGAATTCATTAAAAAGATTCTTTTACAATTTTGTCTAGATTAACCTTTACAATCTTTTTGATTGCCTATATTAATAAGGTAACTCTTTATAACATTACTTATATCCAATAATGGGCTCAAGTAATGGCATTCCAAAAATGACTCTTCTACAGTATGTATAAATATACATAATTAGCTTTTGGAAAGCACTTTTCTCTTTTAATTTACTTATTGAGAGTATTTTATAATTGAGTCAGACACCCTCCCTTGTGCTTGAACACAGCTTCAATTGAAAGCATCCTTCAGTCTTGTTCAGCTGCCCTCATTCACCATTAGAGAAAGATGGAAGGCAGCAGTTCTCCAATACACTTTGACCATGTTGTCTGATGAGATATTTTGTATGCCTGAGCAATTCAAAACTTCTGGCACTGGATAAAGGTTTTTCTTTGATAAGCCCTGACCAAGTCAATCTGTGGAATGCTGCTGTTGGTTTTGGTAGTCTATCCCTCAGACAACAAACTGAGTGATGATGTTTTGGGGACTGCATTGCTCATTGGAAATGATTGTTGGAAGTAGAAGATGGCATGTGGAAAAGACATGCAGGTTGGAAGATGTTGGAAGCTTCTGGATACATGAAGAGCCGAGACTCTAGAGTTCTGGTTTTGCACTCTTTATTATTGCCACTGCGACTGTTTATAGAAGACTCAAGAGCACCAGCTACTGATCAGCTTATTTCCTGGAAGGGATGCTGTTGGACAGATCAATGTCATTATGATCACATGGTTTAAGTTACTGCAATAAGGAGTGGCTGGCCTAAGTTAAAAACCGAACTGGTGAGATTCTACCATCCCACCCATGATCTCTGGTGGCTTTGGACTATGATGTTGGAAAATATCTAATTTTTTTAATTAGTATTACATGGGAATTCTCCAATCTTATAGTTGGCAGGCACCAGGATTCCCATTTTCTAAAATTTACTCAGCTTCTTCTACACCTACTTGAGGCACGTTTTATTGATGGGAGGCAAGGAGGTAAAAGGTAAAAGGATATATGCAGTGTTATCTTCATTTTAGATATCAAAAGGGTTTTGCAGCTCCCAGTGTTTTGTTTTCGATGGGAAATGGGTCCAAGTGGCTCTTCAAGTGTTTTGGGTTGCCTACCCCTGGTATAACTTAATATACTCTACCCAGGCAGGCATTTGCACTCAGCTAATAATTATTTCTCCAGATTTCCTGGAAAGGGCTAATGTTAGTATGATGTTAATATCTCTTACATGTAAAGCTCAGCTCTAAAATCTTTTCCAGAGTTGGATGATCACTGCCAAACACATTCCCAGGAGAAATCCCCATGCTTCAAACATTAATATCAACACTTAAGATGAATTGATATTAGCAGGTTTTGAACTCTAAAGGTTCCTGTGCCAAAAGGTTTCGCTTATTTGTTCTGATGCCACAATGTAATTTGTATTTTGAATTACACTTGTTTAAAATTATGTTTGTATTGATTCTTTGTATTATATGATCTGTTTTAAATATACTGTGAGTTGCTATAAATACAGTTTGAAAGAAAAGTAGGGAAAAGAAAAGTGGTAAAATGGATTATTGTAAGGCTTTGGAGTTAGAGCTTTTCCCTGAATACTAATAAAACAATGATTTTCTAATGTAGTTTTTTTAGGGGGGGAATCCAACAGTGTATTCATTTCTCTTTATTCATTAATTATTTCTATGCAAAGATAAACTTGTTTTCAAGTATGAAATTTAGACTTCAGTTCTATAGACACTTGACCAATCCCTCCCTCTAAGATTCGAGAAGAACTCACATTTCTCCTATGGGATTTCTGAGGTTAAGAAATTATGTTTTTCAAAAGAATAGGAATAGGAAGTATGGTGAAGATTGGATATAAAGCACATATGAAGTTTAAATCTGAAGGGTTCCATCAGACATAAGAAAAAAAGGCTGTCTAATTATTTAAAAAAAACCCTAATAAATTCCCTCTGATTATAATACCAGGAGGTATTTTTGTTTACTTTTCATGTATAAAAACATAAAGCAATGTTTCTCTTTCTTTGTTTGTGTCGTTGTTTGTTCTGCCAGTTGATTGCCAGATGTTTTGTTCTTGGGTATTTCAATTTAAGCATATGATGAGGAGCACCGATTCCTTTCCTTGCCAGAATTTCTCTTGATCTGAACTTCTTTACCCAGGCATTCAGATAGGAGAATGTCCAACACACTATGAAGAAACCATAGGTTTCCTTTCTCATTCATCCATTTCAGATACTCTGGAAACTGGAACACACCCAATGTTTTCCATCCCCAAGCAAAACAAACCCTTGCTTTCTGTACATTTTCTGCAGGTTCACATTTAAGCATGCTGCTCTGAGGCCTCTATTCTAGTCTGAACTCTAGACTAAGATGAAGCAAAGAAATTGACATGACAATAGGTTACAGTAGCTTCAAGAAAAGGCAAGGCTGGCTTTGTTATGTCTACAGTGGAACAGCTGTGAGACAGGATGCCAAAGGCTAATTGCCTTTTGTAAACTAGAGAAGACTTATTTGGGAAAAACAATTTGCTTTATTAATGATTTTAATGGAACTTGTTGGATGCAAGAAATACAAGATCAGCAATTTGCATAGCTGAAATGAGAAGTTGATTCCCAAGACAGGATTTCACAAATGCAGGTTTTGAAAGCTCTGGCAAATGCTTCCTGTGTTTATTAAAGCCTTCACATAAGCTTGAACAAATGTTTTATGGAAGTCTTACTTATTGTTTGGTCTGCTTTAATGTGCACATCTATGGAATCCACTTATGGTCATAGTTTTATTTTATGTGATTCTACTGTCATATAATGCCCAGACTGAAAAGGAAAGCAAATAACAATATGGCATTAGAAGAAGAGTCTAAAACTAATTGTCTCTTAACAGGGCTTATATTGTACACATGCAGAAACATTAAAAAAAATCTCATGTTGTAGTTTAAAATAAAAAGAAACTGCTGAAAAATTGGCCTGACTAGAGTACAGATAATTCTTTGTTGAAGGAAATGGGAGAGAAGAGTAAAATGAAACTGGAAAAGTAAAAGAAAAAGAAATTGACTTACTTGGGTTCATAAAATCTTATCACAACTTTCTTTAATATGAATCCCTCCAGATGTGTGAGGGTCCAACTCTTCTCATGACTGACCAGCTCTGGTTCCACATTGCTCAGATTAGCTATAATTTTAACACTTCTTAGAGAGTTGGAGATTTTTTATGACATTTTGTGACAGGTCCCAATGGTAGTTTAGCTACAACAACCAACGAATTAATCTAAGGTGAAAATGGTTGAAACCAACATTTACTTTAACCTTATCATACCATATCATACCATCAATAGCCGTGCCATCCAAATCTTAATTCATGGCCTTCTAGTTTGAGTAATCTCTTACTTTGGGGAGTCAACCAGGAAAAAGTGCTTTCTGAAACCAACTGTCAGTGAACTAAAAATCATGCTATATGGCAAAAATCTATACAACTATTGATTGATTATGTGTGCCCAAGTCGCTGCCAACTTCTAGCAACCACCTAGACAAATTTCCTGCATGACAATATGACAGCAAAGAATTAGAAATGTTATATTATCTCTTTGTTACAGTCTAGTGGTAGCCCACATTTTGCAGTGTTGATGCAGTGTGCAAAACCCACATCTTATGAGTAACTAAAATCAAATCTCCAATATCTTTACATTATTGAAGATGAGGGAACATATTTCATAACTATTGTGAATATTCAAGACCCTAAATAAAAGGTATCTAGTGAGAAGAAAAGTGTAGAGTCATCAGAATAAAGGTGCAATATTATGCCCAGTCAACTGGAAATAAGTTCAGTGGCCTTCAACAGAACATAGTGCACTTCTATATCACTTACTTTTCCATTCAGCAATCTCTTGCAAGCAGTTTGAAACCATCCATGCTTGCCTATATTTTTACAAGCTCAATTTGTTGAGAACACACACTAACCAACATGTTCCCTCTAGAAATAGATGAATAGGAGAATGTAAAAAAGGTACCAAGTGCTCTGAACTGCTGCTTGTAGAACAAAAATCTCTCATCATTACTCCAGAAAACCAAGAAAGAAAATATGTTGCTATCACTCCCTCCTTAAATACGTATATTTTGCTCATAGTATTGCATTTATCAAGTTACACACACACTAATCCTAAGCAACTACTTTGGAGCCAGCACCAGATTTTGCAGAGATATTTCAGAATAATTTAGGACAAGACTTCTAATGTGTGCATAAATATAAACCCATGGAGTCTTTGGTGCTCCTGAGCTTGGTTGTTTGCTTGCAGATATTTCACTACCCAACTAGATAACATCATCAGTACTAGTGAGTTTGGAGTTTACTCTATGTTTATATACAGTAGCCCTTGCCCTGCATTGCTGCTGGGGTGTGTTTTTTTCTTTGGTAATTTCCTTGATTAGGATATTGTTTTCTGTTTATTTATCTAGTGTCTATCTCTTCTTATCAGAGTGTCAGCTGCTGGAGGGAAAGGGTTCTAGTCTTTTTGTTTTCTTCTTAGCTTTTTGTTTTTTCTTTTGAATGGTATGTAAATGTGCTTAACTCTATGTGTCTACTGATAACTGGTTTGCCTGAGTGCCAATTTTTGAGGAATTCCTAGTAGTTTTGGATTTAGCTTGTCTAGGATGTTCACAGTTTTCCAGATGAAACTATGGTTGAATCTGTCCATGTGTGGTGAAACTGAAGACTTTTTAGCATGTCTTCTGACTGCTTCATGGTATTCATAGATGCGCTCTGCTGGTCTTCTGCTGGTCTGCCCTACATAGTATCTGTTACAGTGCATGCACTTCATGTTGTAGATTAGTCCTGCTTTTTCTTCTGGGGCTACTGGCTCTTTTGGTTTGCTTTGGAGGCTTTGGTTCGTTTATATGCTATACTTTTTAATATAATATTTTATTAATTTTCTGTTATTACAATTCATAAGTGCTTAATGAACAACATGTTGTCTGGATTGATTTGTTTTGCTCAGTAATACAAGTTAAATTCTTACTCTCTATCCCGTTTTTCCAGCCATTGATAAAATAAATTCCATGTTTGAAAATATTCTGTATCTTCTTTTTCTTTGATCCTCAATGTAAGTCTATCCATTTCAGCACAGTCCAGCATTTTCTTGATTATCTCTTCATCCCATGGTGTTTCTTCATTTTTCCAGTGCTGAGCAAATACAATCCTCACTGCCGTTAATACATGTAATGTTAGATATACACTTTGTTTATCAAATTTTTATGGAATTATACCTAATAAAAAAAGTTCAGGTTTAAGACCAATGTGTTTCCCTAACATCTTTTCTAACCAAATATGTATTTTTGTCCAATTTGTTTTGCTTTAACATACATCAACCACAGGTATGTACTAGGATTTTGATTACATTTCCAACATTTACTAGACATATATTTAAACATTTTTGCTAATCTAACAGGTGGTCGGTGCCATCTATAAAACATTTTATATAAGTTTTCTTTATTTTCTTCTATTATTAGGTCTTTACTGAAGGCACTCTAGAGGGCAGTTCATAGAATATTTATTTTCCTCTCTGAGATTTCCAAGCATTTTGTAAATTCTTTGCCTATGTTGTATGTTGGGGTCTCTAGTAATGATACAATTGGATAAAGAGGTATGCCAGAATTGTGCATTTTGGGGTGTCCATAAGGTATGGGAGGATGGGTCCACTGTTTGTCCACCACCACTGTTCTTGTTTTATGATCTGACTTTTCTTGGTTGGGTTATAAGGTTTTTTTTAAATCAGGTTATCTACTTTTTGTATTGGGTTGGTGATCACTGAGATATAGATTTTTTTGTCTTCCAGTAATTCTTTGGTTTTGTATGTACTGTGGTTTGGCCTTTGTCTGCTGTGTTCTTCTGCTCTGTGGCATGATTGTTTGCCTCATATTTTCTTGGGTCTCTGTAGCAAGTCGTGTGGTTTTAAATGCTACTTCCAAGGCTGCCAAGAATTTTAACTGATTAGCATCATCTATGTCAGTGGTTCTCAACCTGTGGGTCAGGACCCCATTTGGGGTCGATCGACCATTTCATGGGGGTCGCCAAGCAAGGCTGTCCGCCATTTTTTTTGTCCGCCATTTTTTTGTCCGCCATTTTTTTCCCCTTTTCCAGCGGGTGCCTTACCTCCCTTGGGCTGGGCCAGCTGGTGGTCGGCCTGCTCCATCTCTGCCACTTGCCAGCTACGCCTCGGCCAGCGCAGGGGGCAGAACCACGCATGCGCGGCGCTCCCAGGCAGGGAAAGTCCTCGACTTACGACCGGTTGGGTAGTCCTCGACTTACGACCGGTTTAGTCCTCAACTTACGACCGGTTTAGTCCTCGACTTACGACCGGTTGGGGTCGCGGCATTAAAAAGGTTGAGAACCACTGATCTATGTTATAGTTGAGGCCTTTCTGGAAGAAAATGTGTTGTGCGGTGGATAATGGGCAGCTGGATAGGTTGACTTTCCATTTGGGTTCAATTACCTCTGCTTCTTAAACAGTTTGGTTTGGAGCTTTGTTTTCCTTTTTTAGCTTGTCTTAGAGATGTAGTCTTGAATATGGCTGTCAGCATTTTTGTCTTCTGGGATCATAGTTTCTTCCAGTTGTTCCTTGAAGTTATGCTAGAATTTGTTTGTTTGATATGTTAGCATTTGTTTAGTCAGACAAACACAGGAAGGGTAAACTACTGTATAAAAACAGAGAAAAAATCCACCCCTTTCCGTCACTTACTCAGGTGACAAAATGTCTCAAGAAAGCAACCAAGCTCAGAGAGCATCAAGGACTCCAAACGTCAACCCTGAGCTTCATATATTCTCTTCCATCTATATAAACCAATCAAACCATAATGTTTTTTTCTTTTTTCACATTCCTGAATGGTTCCAGAAAATTGGGAGGGGGGAATTGTCTTTGTTACTAAAATAAAATTTTCACTGGAAAGGAAATATTTGAAGACAAGTGTGCAGAGCATCAGCAATAATAATTAGTGACAGAAAAATCTATGAAATAAATTCAACCAAGTCTGTTCATTAAAAGCAAGAAAAGAATGCCAATTTCTTGTTACATTCATTGCTGAAGTCACTTAGACAAGATCAAAGCATGAAGAAAGAAAAACTTATATTAAAGACTTTACTGACAGCAATTCATTAAAAAACATAAATTAGCACTTCAGCTAACCTCCTCTATTTTTATATACACCATTGATTTTCATCAGATAATAAAGAAAAAAACTCACTGTCTCATAAAAATCAATTGTCAGAGATTATTCATATTTATGTTTCAAACGATCTCATTTAATTGTTGCTAAATGAGGGCACCTTCTTATGCTACCTTGAATGTTCAGTTATCAATTCCCAAATATAAGAGATCATAGCAGAGACACCAGGTGGAGTTACAACAGTATCCTAACTCAGATATCACACATTCTAAGATGATACTTGCATTTTTAAGGATATTAAGGAGGTAGAGACAACTATACTGCCTCTCTCAATTATCTGCCATATCTGTGGAAACTATTTGTAACAAAATGTCGGCTAATAATAATAATAATAATAATAATAATAATAATAATAGTAGTAGTAGTAATAATAAAGTTGGAAGGGACCTTGGAGGTCATCTAGTCCAACCCCCTGCTCAGGCAGGAAACCCTATACCATTTTGGACAAATAGCTGTCCAGTTTCTTCTTAAAAACTTCCAGTGTTGGTGCATTCACAGCTTCTGGAGGCAGGTTGTTCCCTGGTTAATTGTTCTAACTTTCAGGAAATTTCTCCTTAGTTCTAGGTTGCTTCTCTCTTTGGTTAGCTTCCACCCGTTGCTCCTTGTCCTGCCTTCAGGTGCTTTGGAAAATAGCTTGACTCCCTCTTCTTTGTGGCAACCCCTGAGATATTGGAACACTGCTATCATGTCCAGTCATCCAGGTAGAGTTGTCTGGATAACTGAATCACAGCAAATGTACTTATTTGCCTGTTGGTTTGAGAAGTTTTGCTGCTCATCCAAGCAGCTTCCTCAGTCAGGTTCATCGAGATATTGCTGCGCATTTTGAGGAAAAAATCCTGAGGTACAAGAGGTTGGTGCAGGAGGAGAACATTACAATGTTCTCTAACAACTTGATCTGTCTGAGGAAGCTGCTTGGATGAGCAACAAAACATTTCAGACCAACAAGAAAATAAGTCCAGTTGCCATGATTCAATTTTCCAGACTATTTGTAACAAAGAATTTTCAGTGTGAAATCTCTTCATACAAGAGATTTTCCAGGTATCCTTAATTATTTGAAAACTCCATGGACAAAAGAGGTTCCCTTCTCTATGAAGAAAATAAAAAGATAGTGATAAAATATTTGTGAGTAGAACTGTTCCTAGTTTGAATACAAGAGAACTAGTGATAACTCACCAAACAAGAGATTGAAAACAGTACATGAAATAGGGAAGTGGGGAAATTGGTGGCACTGTAGGATGAGCAACATAATCTTGAAATATGTTTGGACTCCACAATACTCTCATAAGATCCCTTCACTGTATTTATATATCTGAAAGATTTAATGAATTTTCATTGCCTATGCTAGAAATGTTACTAGTAACAGAAAGCTTCTTTGAAGTTGCTGAAGAAATAATGTAATAATACTGATATATATAACAAGAAGCATGAAACAAATATGAGAACTTGGAATCAATATTCTGTCAAATGATTTTGGGAAATACTCTGGAGCAGGGGTCCCCAACCCCTGATCCGTGGACCAGCACCAGTCCACGGCATGCCAGCAACCTATCTGTGCAAACAGGTGAAGCCCCATCCATGGGATGCAGACAGCACACAAATCTATGATCCCTTGAGTCTGCGGAAAAACCTTTCTCCATGAAACTGGTCCCTGGTGTCCAAAAGGTTGGGGGCCGCTGCCCTAGAGCATTTGATCCAGGAGGGAGAGAGGGAGGGAGGGAGGGAGGGAGGGAGAGAGGGAGGGAGGAAGGAAGGAAGGAAGGAAGGAAGGAAGGAAGGAAGGAAGGAAGGAAGGAAGGAAGGAAGGAAGGAAGGAAGGAAGGAAGGAAAACAAGTCTATCTTTCAGCCTTTGTCCTCCCCTGCGCTCCCATTTTGTAAGCATTTTTGTTATATTAAAGAAATAAAGAAAATAATTTCATTTTGTATACACTTCATTCAAAGTGTAAAAACCTAATTAAATGGACTGAGATGTGGAACTTATGCAGAGTTTTAATTCTTCTACCAGTTATTCATTTTAGGTGATAGTGAAACATTTGTGCTGGAACTTTAAACTGAAAAATATTTGTATAATAGCACAGAAAAAAAGAAATCCTAAATCAACCGATAGGGAATATACTATTTCATATCTATCAGCTCAGAACAACAGATGAGATCTAATAAATATAACCAATAGACAGCAGGGACAGATAAAGAGTCACAAAGAATAAAAACATTGCAGCAATTCAATCTCTACCTCCCACTCCAGAACAATACAGCTCCAGTAATATTAAGTCATGACTACTGTTTCTTTTCAACAGGGAGTTTTTTCTTGGATTGAAGCTATAGTAATTTCATGTAATGGATAATGTTTAAGTGAAGTGTGCTTTGTCTGACTGAGTAGGAAAGTTTTGAATAATATTTTTTCTCATTGATTGCATACATATAGTACGTACATGCCTATCATACAATTTCCTTTTAAGCTGAACAGTATTATTAAAAGCACAGAAAAGGGAAAAAATAACAAGCGCTATATGTTAAACACATGCTGTGACAAAAGTAAGGGTAAATATAGACAAAATTTAGTTAACTCCAAGATACTTCCTGTACTTTACATAACTTTCTGTTTTTACAACCCAACCATGTTTTCAGTACACCCATACTCTGTTCCTTACTCATTCATTTATTTTAAAAGACTTATATAACTGCCCTTTTGTAACCACTCCAAGTGATAGACAGCAGAAAAACAACAGAAACCCCCAATCCATAAAACAAAAATCAATAGAAATTTATAACAATTTAAGGTACCTTAGGGTAGCACTTACCCTTATATCCATCCGCCATCTTGCTGATCCCAACCTTTACAGGTATTCTTAAACTTACAACCACAATTGGAATCAGAATTTTCATTATAATTTGTTGTGGTCAACAAGTCAAGTGGGGCCCAATTTTATGACATTTTTACAGTGGTCATTAAATGAATCACTATAATCATTGAGTAAATCATGTGATTGTAAAGTGAATCCAGCTTCCACAATGGGGAATTTATCCTGTAAATTGGCAAAAAAAGGTTGCAAATTGTGAACTGAGGACTCTGCAACCAATCTTAAATATTAGCCTGTTGCCAAGTGCCCAAATTAGAATCACATGACCAGAGGATGGTGCGATGGTCTCAAGTGGGAGTGCAGGTCATAGACCACCTATAGTGTATATCAGTGATGGCAAATCTTTTAGAGACCGAAGTGCCCAAACTGCAACTCAAAACCACTTATTTATCGCAAAGTGCCAGGGCCGCATCAGCATTGTGGTGCAGAGGGCATGGCCCGCTGGGTGGGCATAGCCCACTGGGTGGACGTGACTGCGGTGGTCATGGCAGACTGAGTGGGTGTGGCTGGGGTGGGCATGGCCACCTCAATGTTGCTCATGGGGGTATGCCTATGGGGGCCAGGCAGGGTTGGGGAAGATCCAGGGGGTCTCTGGTGGGTGGGACGGTGGGCATGAGACTCATCCTGCAGGGTGAGGCAGGGGGCAGGGCGTGGGTGCCATTGCTCTGGAACAAGGCAAGGTGAAACGGGCCAGGGTGACTGCTGCCTGACACTATCGGTCCCTGCACCCAGCGGCCAGCGAGCGCATGGGGGTTGACAGTGTCCGTGAGCAGCCACAGCCTGCCAGCCCCGCAACCAGCACACTCTGGGGCTCCACAGCCCACTGCCAATACCAGGCCAGCCCTCCAGCAGAAGGCAGAGTAGGGGAGGGGGCATGTGATGCAGACTGCCAGAAACGCGTACTCTGTCCCATCTGTTTTTGCTTGCAGTTGGAGAGCAGGTCACTGCTAGTCATCTCCTCAGCCCCCTCGCAGATCCTGCCCTTGGCCCAGGCATGGAGCATGTTCCCCTCATGCACCGGACACATCTTGGACTTGGGCCGCCGCTGCCAGCAGCTCACACAGGTCCATTAGGCCGCTGCCGCCACCTGGACTAGCAGCCCCATCCAGCACAAAGGAGGGGAAGTGGCCAGCTAGCAAGCTCAAGTAGAGGTTGTAGAGCACGCTCACGCCCAGCAAGCCAAAAGCTACCCCAAGCAGGGAAAGCCAGATCCCCATCAACACCATTGCCCCCCAGTCCCAGCTAGGATTGCATGCCTCCCCCCCCACCTTTGCTGGGCCTGGGCAGCCATGATGCCGATGGGGATCCAGCTTTCCCCGCTCGGGGTGACTTTGGCTTGCTGGCCCTGGGCGTGCTCTATCACCTCTACACGGAGCTTCCTAGCCAGCCATTTGTGCTGGGTGAGCTGCTGCTCCGGGCAGCAGCAGTGGCCTAAAGAACCTGCGTGAACTGCTGGCAGTGGGGGCACACGTGCCCACAGAGAGGGCTCTGAGTGTCGCTTCTGGGACGTGTGCCATAGGTTCACCACCACTGCTGTATAGTAAGAACTAGACTTTCAAGGCCTTCCAGAAGGCAAATATTTGATTAAGAAAAGTTCTTAACTAAAATAATATTTGATATTTGTTTTACTTCCTGAAAATTTAAATATAATTTTTCTATGCCATTTTCATTGTTATTATTGTTCTTGTTACATAAGCTGTAGCAGCTGTTCAAAACCTTTTATTCTATATATCTGTTAGGCATAAAAAACAGGGCCTTTTTCTGACAGAAAGCCTATGTACAGATAAATATTTAAACATTGAGATAAATATTTAAATTTACTTCCATACTTTTAATGGGAAAATTGCTGTTTTAATTTAAAACAAGATGTATATTCTAGTTTCACTCATTTATAAACTATTAATGTTTTAATTTGCATTTTCATCAGAAGGACAGGAGACAAATTTCTATTTTTTCCAGACTCTGAAATGTTCCTTAACTAAGTACTGCTTATCATTGCATTATGTGTTACCTAAGTTGAAGGTACAAATCCAGTGGCAGTGACTCAGCTCCTCATGACATACTTCACACAATTTGGTAGTATGGAGAAGAAAGCAAACAATTTAAATGCTATCTTAGTTTTCTCAACCTTGGCAATTTTGAAACATGTGCTCTCTCTTTCTCCCATGGCTAGGGAATTCTAGGAGTTGAAGTCCACATGTCTTAAAGTTACCAATGTTGAGAAACACTGCTTTATTCTCTCTTTGTCTCAGATAGAATTTCTTAAAAGAATGATCCTAAGACCATTCAGGGATCCCCCAAAATCAAAATAATTTGCCCAACTATGCTGAAACAGAATATAATATTAAAGTCCCATCAGAAATCATGAGAAGTGGTAATGGCAGCCAATGCATCCATTTCATTTTTAATGCAGTAACTATTGATAAATATAATCCATATATATAGTGACCATACATCTTTTATTATACAATTTATTTCAGCAACTTCTCATTTAGATTTATTTTATTTAGTTATTTATTTTCTTGCTCTTGCTCTTGATTTTTCCTTTGTAAAGCAAAGTTATAAACATGTTTTTTTATCTTTATGAACCTTTTTTCAGATCCACCCCTTTGTTCTTTATTTTTTCCAAGATAATATAGTCACTGTACTCATAGAAACAAAAGTTCTTTGGGGTCTGCCATAATTTTTAAAAATGGGGAATAGTTCTGAGGGGGGGAGGAAAGTTTAAGAAAGTTTAAGAAACTAGTCTAAGAGATTGCTAATCTGGGGTCACTTCCTTCTGTTTCTCTTCTCAAGCACCCAGACAGAGCACATTGTCTTTCATTATTCTTATGTGGGATGGTTCGTACTATGATTTGCCAATCTCTATAATCTGTTTTATGGAAATAAACTTCATTTATATTATACTTTTAAAACTGTCTCACTAATCATTGCTTAGGTCATGCTCCTGAAATCAGAATGCATGCACACACAGAAACATGGTGGTTCAACTTTTAATAACCTAGTCCTTATACAGCTACTACAGTGGACCTACCTTAGAAGTAGTTATAAATAGTCTTTTGGCATTAGATCAGGTACAGTAAATTTGGTTTCAAAGATTGTTACTTAGAGTAGCATGTTACAAATGTGTTGTACTTGGAAGAAAACCACTTGAAGCATCCATATTTCAAGGGAAATGGAAACTACATTTTACCTTCCATCATCTGATCTACAATCTACTCCTGCAAGATCAGAGAGAAAATCGTAGGGGGTTCAGCCCAAGAACCAAGCTAAAGAAAGAGCATAAATACTGAAGACACTGAAGAGTTGGTTATTTACTGAACTCAAGCATAAATATCTCAATAGACAGGATATCAAATAGAATATCAGGGGTGGAATTTCACATTCAACTCTTCAAAAGCAAGATTATACTAAGGAAATGGAACATATCACATCAGAAATTTTGGGGTTTTATTAGCTGGGAGTACATTCTCTTCCAACATTAATTAATCTTGCCTAATTAGACTGATTTTTGTTATTATTAAAAGCCTTCCATTGTCTCCAGTTTTTTTTAATACAAACACCACTTAATTGATCTTTGCTGTTTTCCTTCTTCCAAAGTCTATATGCACCCTTCACAAGACAGAAACAATTTTGAAATGAAAAATGGCTATTCAAAAGTAATGTTCTTTTTTCTCTCCAAAATACTATTGTCATTGTTTTGGCTATTCAACACCACCAATGTACCCATTTTATTTTATTTTTAAAAATGCATATTTAGAGATTTTCCCACAGTGTATGTAAAAATGTAAAATTGGTATAGCCATAGTTCAGAATGGAAACTGAGCATAAACAAAAGAAGTTTTACTCAATTTATAGAAAAATTGGTTTTGAGCAGACTTGAAGAAATAAAGACAGCACTAGAAAAATATTCTAGGAGTCTCATCTAAACTTTTAAGGGTGACAAGGAAGGAAGTATCGTGGTCCAAGGCCATGGGTGGCCCTTGACTTCAAAAAGCAGAAACAGAAAGCACTACAAGATGGAAAAAAGTAGACAGTGGTACCTGATGCTCACCCATATTTTCACTCCTTACTTCTAATCTGCAGTTTTAAATTAAACATGTCCAAGTTTAATATGACATCCATTATAATTATGAGGATGCCTGACTGAAATAGTCCAAATTCAATATTACGATGCTATACCTAGTGACCATACTATAATAAGCTTCCTGTGAGTAAATTCTATTTAGTTAAATGGAACTTACTCTCAAATATAACACTGTAGAATAAAATCCAATGGTAGGAGATTTTGACTACTATATCCCAAAAACCTTGGCAGTGGCTTAGACAATGTGAATTTATAGTTAGGGTCACAAACGATAATGTGATTTCCATATCACATTATATATCAATCCATAATTGCATAGTGTGCTTTGGAAAGTTCAATAAGCCATAGTTTGAAAAATCCTAGTTCAGTGTCGTGTGTAGACAAAGCCACATTTTAATATTATATGACAGAATGTTTTAACCTTGGTCATTTTAAAATGAGTGGACTTCATCTCCCATGGCTTGAAATGGAAAAGCTTGGGAAACACTGCTATATGAACATTTCAGTATTTGTTGACTAATTCTGTTTGATTGCATTTAAGTACTAATGTTTATGCAAACCTATATCCCAGAAGGAAACTGATAAGCCATCATTTATCTGACTTCATCCATCTATTGCTCTATTAGTTCATTCTAGTCTCATAGCTTTTATTTTTTAACCAGGGAATGTCCTCCAGCCATCAGCTTTCTACTCTATTGACTACACATTTTACCACAAAACTGAAATATCAGATAAATAAAGTTTGGATTTCCATAATAGAAAGAGCGCATTCATCGTATCTCTAAATTGGTTGAATAAAGGTGTTATGAATTAATCAATAAAATAACTTCAGTTTATTTCTGGTTTGAAATAAGAATTTTGTTTAGTTAAGACAATAAGCTACTTGACCCCACTAACTAGATTTGTATTGTGCCTCAGTTTTCTGCTGACTCAGAACCCATGAAAGCAGATTTTCCCTTGGTGATGTTAATTCACCTGCACTGTCAATATTACTTGGAGCTGAATGAACCTGAAACTCCTGGGATATTTCTGTAAAGGGAAATTATCCTTCAAAAAGTTGAATTATATCTGTGGGACTCCATTACTTCTTCAATTTACCTACCAGATGGCTGCTCTGTTTTATTATGGATTATCTCTTAATTGAAACATCAAGATACTTCAAAGGAATACATAATGGTACCTATGCTCCAGAGCTATAAGCCATATGTTTAGTTCTATGGCACAGTACTAATGTTTTCTGTTGCTTTCTTCTGTTACCATTGTTACATTCTGAAAAAAAAGCTTATAAGGTAGAGGATTTTTCCAACAAAATTCCTAGCATTTAGATGTAAATTCTGCAGTATTTTTTGTAATTTTATTTTTTTTAAAAAATCAAATAAACAGCATATGTTCTCCATTGTCCAGAGGCTATTGGTGCATAAAAATCACATTCATTGCAAAAAATGGGCCTTCTGTGTTTATAGTCCTACATGATGAGATGCCTTATTTTCTCTTTATTTATGAATGCAGGGAAGGCAGATCTAGGCAATCACCCCTATTCACCTTCCACATAAAAGCTAAAGGAACTTTTTAAACAGTTTAAACTCACAAACAATCAATGCAGGTTGGTTTTTTTCCCAAAAATGGATTCACTGAATTCAGTGTATTTGTTTGTTTGCTTGCTTGTTTGTATCCCATCTATATGCAGTACTGTGCCTCCTAAAATGGTAAAGGAATTGTGTCATCTCCCCTCTCCATCACTCTAATATTTTCATTGGAGTTAGAATTGGACAAGAAAGACTTCTGTGGGCGAGCACAACAGGATTCCTGCTTGGCATGCTTAAGTCTTACACTATACTCATGAATTGCTGGAGCATTGGTGCCAATCAATTAGCAGTAAGAGTCAGCAGTAAGTCTGAGTTTCAAATCTTTACACAAAATTAAAACCTAATTTCTTTTATTATTTCTTTTAGTCACAGTTGCTAATGTTAAATTGGATTGTTCCAATTATTCAATTGTGAGGAACAGAAAGAAGAACGTATGCCTTTCTGTGATTCCATGTTATACATATACTCCTATTCAAGTTATTGTATCTCTCTTTAATTATATTTTTGTAGATGCTTATTTGAGTGTGGAATTTTACTGCCACCCGCTGTCAATTATTCAAATGCTTACAGAATTTATGCCTTAACTAAGCAGCTTATTCAAGAATGTGTGGGGTTGCCCTTTTTTCTCTCTCTCTCCTCCTTCCACAGCAAAGCGCAGAAAT
Source organism: Protobothrops mucrosquamatus (assembly GCF_001527695.2). Classification (NCBI taxonomy): domain Eukaryota; kingdom Metazoa; phylum Chordata; class Lepidosauria; order Squamata; family Viperidae; genus Protobothrops; species Protobothrops mucrosquamatus. The sequence goes on from NW_015387634.1 coordinate 123,842, forward strand.
TCTTAGAATAATAATTAGAAACTTGGCACCTGTAATACGTCAGAGGTGCTGTGATATATTTCAAAGAATGTGTCTGTAGTGGCTTCAAACTTTGAGTCAAACCTATGACTTCCTTTTTCTTCTCTTGTACTCATAGCAGTTGTAAAGCTATTGTCTCTGTATTTTGAAGCTTCTGCTAATATATATGCCTCTAACCAAATGTTTTTAATCAAGATTCTGTACAAGACCTATGTAAACTTGACACTCATGTTCTTGGCTTATTTGAGAGCAAGAAACAAGTGACTCCCTGAAAAATCTAGCCATAAAAGCAATCAAATAATTATTAAATCCTTTCTACTTGCTGGTGTTTCTTTAGATGGATTTTTTATCACATGATGAAAGTGTTTTTTTTTTTCATCTTGAGGAAAGTAACATTGTTATCTAATAGGACTTTTTGTCATATGGCCTTCCCTTGCCTACGTATATGCTGATCTTGATTTTTCATGCCAAAAAGATGATTTGTTCTATATTTTTTGCTGTTTTGCTTAATTAGAAACAGTGGACATTGGGGCGGGGCAGTTTTCACTGAGACTACTGCACTTCCAGGAGAGAAAAATTCTACAAACAAGGGCAGCTAATAGAGGTTTGACAGGAGAGTTCAGTGAAGGAGTTGAAAGGGTAGGTCTCTAATGAATCACCTCACTAAGTTGACAGCATAGCCTTGTATTCTGCCTGGTAATAATTTGTTATATATTTCCAGGAAGAACAAGTGTACAGCAATGCTTGAAGGAGAAAATGTAAGAGGATTGCAGGAACAAGCAGCCACACTTCAGTTTTATGAAGATTCATTAGAAGGCTACAACAGAGGCTGACAGAAGCAGCAGTTCTCCACAAGACAAACATATAAAAAGCAAGCTGAGCAGAGGAGAGTGATAACAAAAAAAATATTTTGCTGAAAACTTGGAAATCACTTTCAGGCCCGCACTTGTGCTGGAGGGGAGGTAATGTGCGTATGTGCTCTGAGTCTCCTAGGAAGATATGAGATTGCACTGAACAGAAGACAAGATGCTGAAGAGCTGGGAGAATGCAAATACAACTTGAAAGAGGTCGCAAAGCATTATAAAATAAGTGAAAAAAATAACTAAACTGCAGTTGGATAAACCATTTAATTAAAAAATCAGGATAAACACTAACTCCTAAAGATTATGAACTTCACTGTCTTTATGTTAACACTCAGAGGAAGGCAAATAAGCAAGCTGAGCTTGAATTCATATTATAGGAAAGTAAATATATGTCCTAGATATAACTGAGATCTGGTGGATTCATCATATGATTGGAATAAGCGGACCTAAGGATACTATATTTTCAAAACAAAGCAACAACCAAAAGGACTAAAAAAATAGGACTGATACTATATGTTTAAAAGTATCCACATAAGCACAGAAATGCAAGAGAAATTATTCTGCAATTATTCTTGAAAGCCTCTAAGATAAACAAAGTATAAGAAGAAATAAAATTCCACCATTGTTGGCATCTGCTCTGACCACCAATAAAGAAGAAAGCAAATTGTTGGTATTGCAAAAATAATAATTAAGTAGTAATAGTGATTATCTTGACATCTTTGTAGAAACAATCTCTGTCAAAAATGGAAATCACAGTAAATTCCTGACCTTTTATGCTGACAACTTCATCTTTCCATGTGCCAGAAAGATGGGCTACTGACAGTACAGTGGTATATCTTCAAAGGATCTCTTTTTCAGATTTTAACAACTGGACAATTTCATAACGAGAAGTTCTGCTAGGACTAGGGTGGGAGCTAAATTCCCACAGAATTAATAATACAGAAAACTACTTTTGAACTGTGAAGAAGTTATCTGCAAATGTCAGGTGAAATCTAGCCCTTTGTTGTAAGTGAAGGCATAGTGCATAGAAATGGATGAAGCAATTTCTTTCCTCAGTTCACTTTTGATGCTGTCTCCTCCAAACACAGATTTCCTATTAGTACTATGAAGGACACTCCCCAAAGCATCGACCTGTGAGCCCATTTTTGCATGCAAATAGTCATGAGCAGTTGAGGCACAGGGGCTCAGGCAAAGAATAAATAGTAAGCTTGAGTCAATAGCTAAGGCAAAAAGAGGAGAGCTTGGGTGAAACAGTTGAGCTCTCTTCCTCTCCCTCAATCCCTGGTGCTAGTCTAGGCATTATACTATCAATAACAAGAGTAGATGTGTTAGAACTGCATGAGCAAAGTGCATTGAAAAACAAAAACATCATAGTGGGAATTTTATTATTATTAGCAATAACTAGGTGGCCTTTCTGTGAACATGTCAAAAAGCCACTTCCAGAATGCTAGTATGCACACAGAGACACCCCATCATGTGTCCTCCACTAAAATTAGTTATTTTGTTAACTACCCCCTGTACTATGGGGTAATTCCAGTCCTTGCCTGAATGTGTCCTATGTGTTGCCTATAGCCCCTGAAGCTGCCAGTCCTGCCATCTTAGTTTCAAGCCATGTGATCCTAGATAATGTTCCCTTCCTGAATGATGCAGTGAAGACCTATCAACTTCATGACCACACAATCACTTTCTCCTGTTCTAATGAGATATGTGGTGAATAGTTTTATGCAGAGTTTACTATGCATTAGCCAGAGGAATCAATTGTCCCAGAGGTTTTGTGAAAGACAAAGGAAATCTGATGACATAAATCAGAGGTAGCAATCATACCGGATGAGGACTGACATAAGCAGAAGAACTGTATTTGTAAGAGATGTCTCTCTTTTATTCATACAATCTTTGCTTTTCCAAAATAAGCCATAGTTATTATGCGCAGCTAGCTTCTTATATTAACCATTTTCTTTCTGTGACGTCCATTTTCCCTATTTATTCTAGTTTCCTTTTTATAACTTAATAATGGGGGGGGAAAAACCTTGGGAATAGGAGTCAATAGTTAGGCTCAGTTGTTTCATCTTCTCAAATTGGCCTTTATTGATTCTCACTTAGAAAGTCAGAAAAGATCACAGGTAGGTGTTTAGTGAGCTTTTCATCATCAAATCCATTAGCACTAAACTTTGGCTACTACTAATGAATCACTAGCGTGGCATTATAGCCAGTCAGAATGATGACAGAAGCGATGCTTCAAAGTCATGGAGAAGATTTCCAACTCCAGTTGCACTGAAAAAGAGAAATCGCAGCCAGTTGTGTGGAGCTTCCCCGGGAGTTATTTCAGGAGATTATGCTCCAGCCCTTACAGCCTGACCAGTATGTGCCAGGTGAATTAAATTCTGTCCCTTTACAAAAGGCCTTTGAAATAATTTTAAATATGTGAAAAGCCTAAATTTCCCACTAAATGTCATACCCTGAATAGTACCAACTTTAGCCTAATCACCTTCTAAAGATTTTGCTCTGCTTGAATAATGAAAAAAGGTGATATAAAAATGGTATGAAACTAGTATGCCCCAGGACAAGTTGTGTTGAATGTAATTACATGTGCTTCAGCAGTTGAAGCAATGTGCTATGAGAAAAACTTTTAAAGTGGCATAAGTTAATTGCACCAGTTCTAGAGAGAAGAAAAGGGGGTTGGGTGGAGAAGGAAGGAAGTTGGTTGGTTCTTGTTTTTTCTAACTGGGAAAAGTAAAAATCCTCTAAAAGTGATAAACAGGGAACAGATTTTATAATCAAGAAGGACCATTATCTTTCCCTAGACATAAAGCAACGTCATTGCCATGAGAGAAAACTCCTCATGCACAAGAGTCTTATGATGTATCAGCATATAAAAGAAGGCAACCATCTGTTAAACAGATCATGCTATTTATTTAGTGATATTGATCAGCATGGTATTACTCAGAGGGAGGGAGAAGGGAAAAGTAATCTTCAGGCTCTACCAGGAATGACAGCATCATAGATTTATAATCAGTGGGCTCCAGAAGGAATCCTCAGATTCTGTTATCTTTTCCCTGTGGAATATGTAAAACTTTGGAAAAAGACTTTGGCACTGGCATTTCTTTAATGAATATAATGCTTTCTGCCTCAAGCTGTGTGAGGACTATAAGAAGAGAAGAAACTCTACTCTATGCTACTCTCTCTATAGCTGAGCATTTAGAAAGTATACTCTTTCAACAAAAAGTTATAAAAAGAATAATTAAACTCTTAAAAGCTGTCTCCACAACACATCACATACATGCACTTTTTAGAAAAAGGAAATGTGACATGATCACATTGGATTTAAGAAAGAGAAATAACAGCATTTTTCTTTTTAACCAACTTAAATTTAGTTTCTCTGAAGAGAAATCTTCCTTATTTGTAAGCAGATTAATTTTTTTAAAAGACAACACTACTGCTTTAAAAGGTGACGCTAGTGTACCTGCAAATGTTATACTTTTTTGAATGTATGTGTTTTGCTGAAAAAAAGAGTTGCTGACCAGGATTACTCAAGTTAGGTGAAAAGAATGAAAAAGTATCTACTCAACAAAACAGATATAGATCAACCATGATGATGCAAAGGACACAGGACACAACGACTGTACACGAGCCCAAGGACACAGTGCTCCCAGAAGCCCCTGTGAAACAGATAAATATTTTCATGAACCAATTGATTAAATGATTATGTTCCATCAAGTGTTGTTGACTGTTAGAAACCAGATACTGTAGATAAAATTTTCTTCATGACAATCTTTTCCTGATCTAGTCTTTTAGTCTTCCAATGGCATACTCATTGTCACTGTAGCTGAGTTCAACTTCCTTACTGCTGGTCATCCTCTCCTTTTTCCTTCCACCCTTCCAGTATTATAGCCTTCTGTCCAGAGCTAATTTTTTCATAATGTGCCCAAAGTAGAATAATTTGAGCCTGGTCATTTGTACCTCAAGGGAAAACTGTGGATCAATTTGTTTGCTTTCTTGGCTGTCCATGATATTCTCAGGAGGTTTTTTTTCAATATCAAAGTTCAAAAGTATCAATATTCTGCTTCTTCAAAGTCCAACTTTCACTTCCATAAAGCATCACAGAAAATATATGTTTTCATGATTTGTGTAAAGCCATGTTACTTTCTAAAGATCCTGCATCATCAGAACCAAAAGCTTCCCTATTGCAGACCTTCATATGCAATATCTGATAGCCCACAGCAGGGGTCCCCAACCCCCAGTCCGTGGACCGGTACCGGGCCGTGGCATGCCAGCAACCAGTCTGCACAAACAAGCAAAGCCCCATCTGTGGGATGCAGGCAGCACACAAAACCACACCCCCTCTGATGTGCAGAAAAAACTCTCTCCACGGAATCAGTCCCTGGTGCCCAAAAGGTTGGGGACCTCAGGCACCAACATAGTTAATATGACATATAGTAGGTGAAGAGATTGTCAAAAATGTCCATGGTTTCAATGATGTCTAGGATAAGAAATATTGTGGCTGCCCTGGTAATTCTGTAGAAGATCCGCTCCATGCAGAAAACACAGTTTGGAAGTATATGTTATAGGTATGCACCAGATAAAATTTAGCCCCAAATCAGGAAGCACAAAAGATTTTTACTACTTTGTCTTGATTGAACTTTGAAGATTTAATGAATAAGATAATGAAATTTATAACACAATGACTTGAACCAGCATGAAATCTAGGGAAACTATCTCCTGAAATCTATTTTCTATATATCTAATGAAAGGCAGAAATCTTTCTTTCTTTCCTGAGGCTCACCTCTGGTCAGCAATCATTAAAGTCTTGGTTACTATCAAGCACATTTCCCTTTTTGGGGGGGGAGGGGAAGCTTTATTCAGTGATTCAAATAGAACTCCCAAACATAACAGAGGGTGTGATTTTTTTCAACCTTTTCCCCAGATTTGGGAAGAAATGGGATTGTAGTTTCCTGTGTTTTCCTAACTTTTTTTTTTTTTAAAAAAAATATCCTACAATGTTGATCTCTTCCCACGGTACTGCCAATGTTTATGCTGATCTAACAGGTTAATAGGAATGTATACAGCCAAGAGCCTATAAGATCCTACAAAAGACATCCAGCTGTCCTTTTCTCGTGATCAGAACTTTATTTCTATATGTTATTTACAAAAAAAGGAACTTATTTTTATTGATTTTCATCAGGACTGTTTAGTCAAACGCACAGTACACATGTGCACACATTACTTCCCATACTCCCAGGGCAGACCTGTAGGAGAACAAAGAAAGGGAGATTTGACAGAAATCACCTTCCACCATCTTTCATTAGGTCAAAAGCCCTTTTGAGCATGAAAAGGCATCTTCTAAATCTAAAATTAATAATAAAATAGCAGCAATTTTCCTGACAGGCATTCAGGACAAGGAGGAGAGGAATGATTCTGGAAATTCATTTCAGATTTCTCCTTTTATTGCTTATCAAGGGACATTTTAGAAGCTTGTTAGCTCAACAGAAAAGGACAATATTTTATAACAAGAAAATGGAAGTGTTGCTGTGTTGGTTCATTCAGAAAAAAATCTACTGACTGTTTTCATGTATTTACATACCTTTGTGTGGGAAATTCTTAATAATCTATCATTCTCTGCAGGATGTCCTGGCTACTTCTTCTCTAAGACTAATTCAGTCTCTGCTCTGATTCTAGCTTTAATTTAATCCTGGTTTCTCATTACAAAATATATTTATAGTAACATGGATAATCTTATTTCTTGATTAGTGTACACAGGAGCTAGTAAACACAGCTGTTCATAAAGGTACAATTCATCTCATTTGTTCTTAATTGATTTTCCAAGCCCCCTTTTATTTGTATTGCTCAGCAAAATCTTTCATTTCAAATGTTTCAATGTGGCAGATCAGAGGATATTTGTTTCTAGTTTATTGCTCAGTCATTCTATTTGTACAAGTTAAATACTAGAAATGTTAAATAAATAAAATAGAGCATATGGCTTGGAAGATATTATAAAACAATCTACAAAATAACCAAATAAATAGATCCTATGCCTTTTGCTTCATGTCATTCATTGTGACTTAGAGACAGGGTTTAATTTAAACTAAGACATTCCTGGAACATATCTGAAATTCCTTTACCCTAATTTCAAACTGAAAAAAAAGGTAATTTGTAGTCATTCAGTGCAGTTCTGTATATGAGTTCTGGCTTCTAACATAAAGGAAGAGAGGGAGCTAATGAAAAAGTCAAGATGTTGGCTGTTACAAAGCCCCACCCCTTTTTACATATGTTGCATAATACATGTAGATAGGGCTGAGTTTTAATCATTTGATCATGGTCACCATCTTGATTTTTTAAAATCCCATTCATCCCACAAACCGTTCTGCAACATAACTTGTTAGTTTTGATTTTTTTTTTATGTGATGACAAAATGTTATTTATATTCATTGCTACCAAACTCTCCTGAGCTTGTTTATCTCTAATGAATACAACACTGGCATTAAAATGTGACATGATGACAGACAGGTGGACAGAATCGTAAAACTCTTGAAATACTTTACTAAATATGATGAGAAACCAAAGTGTGAATAACTCGAGTGAATACAGATAAATAATTAGTTAATTCATTTTTGTCAGTGCTTCTTGTATGATACATTTTTATCCATTTCTAAGTAGTGAAAAATTCTATATGGTTATCAGATTACGTTTTTCCAAGCTCCATGAACCAACTACAGTATGTTGTAAAAAAAACAAACCTATAGGTACGAACACAAAACCTGCCAATAATATATTAAAGAAAATGTGATTGTGATTGTTTATCTCAACTGGGTAGTATTCTGGTTTTCCAGAATAGGATTTATGCAGTCAGAGCATAATCCCCTAGCACCCATCTTTTGAGGCAAAAATTTACCATTGTTGCCTTAGAACAGATCTAGATTCTTCTCATAACTAACATACAGACTTTAAAACAGGTGTGTCACAGTGTCTGCCATGAGAATATTAGCCTTTAACAGAGACAACTGCTTTTAGTAAATATTTCCATTGTGTTTTTTCCTTCTGTGCCCCTTTCATTACCATTGATCATCTGTAAGCCTCCTACAATTTTCTAACCAATCTTTGTCCCTAAATATTGATCAATTTATTCCCTTTTTTTAATTTAGCAAATTGTACTCCACAAAAAGATGTGGCACTACCATATATGATTCAGAACTTTAATTTATTTCAGGCTTCCCCAATTTGGTATCTTTGGTGGGCAATACTTACTGGAAATTCTAGAAGGATTTTATTTTGTTTGGTTTTCACAAACATACACTTGCACTATAGTTATAACCCAAAAAAGTAGCTGGCTCAGAATTGTATAAAGTTTAATAAACCAATAGATTTAAAACTGATATAATAGTTATAATCATGGTTTATATTGTAAAATGGAATAAGAAAAGAAGAAATGTCTGTAAATATATTTCATAAATAAGTTCAACCTGATTATTTACAAATTCTTTTCTAGGAATTCTGGTATTTGTACTCCTAACACATCTGGAATGGATCAGATAACTTAGGTTACAGTTACTAAAATAAAGTTGAGCAATTATAACAGTATTACTGTTTAGGGCTGCTTAGTGAACGTGCAAGACCTTTGCCAAGCAATAGATTCCTTTGTGACTTATGTCAAGCATTTAAAAGGGATGGTTAATATGAGATAACTTTATTTTAATGACCCATAACATTTGGAGAAAAAGAAAAAGAAGAATCCCACAGGACATACTGTGGCAAGGAAAGATGACATTAGTGTATGTTTGTAGATCTAACAAGAAATCCCAGGAGAACAGCATTTCTCCCAGTTCTCTTAATACTGACATAATAAATATACACCAATCTGACTTTGCTTGTGCAAAAATGCCAGCATGCAAGTCCTTTGAAATATAACCCGTCTCAAGAGTCACCTTAAAATGTCACAGAAAGGAGGAAGAAGACAGAGGGTGACTAGTAAAAAAAAGTAGAGGAAAAGTGCTAAATTCCTCTCATTGACTGCTTTAACAGGTTTTGGAAGCAAAGTTAACATGTGAATGTAGCATCCAAGGCTAATAATTAGAAAGAACATTGCCTCTCCTTTCTTCTCTTTAACAGGCACAGTAGTATAAGATTGGCATAAAAAAGAGATAGAAACAAACATGTCCCACTCAGTTTGCTGAAAGAAACCTAAAGATACATTTCGGTGGCCTTATTGAACCTCCATGAATATCAAAGTGTGCTATCAGCCTTTGCCTTTTGTTTCTATCACTGTTCTGTTGTTGTAATGTAATACTAATACTAACAATAATAGTATAACAGAGTCGGAAGAGACCTTGGAGGTTTTCTAGTCCAATCCCTTGTTCAAACAGAAGACCCTATACCATTTCAGACAAATTGCTGTCCAATCTCTTCTTAAAAGCTTCAGTGATGGAGTTCCCACAACTCCATCAAATAGTTTCACTGATTAATTGTTCTGAATGACAGAAAATTTTCTTCTTAATTCTAGTTTGGATCGCTTTTTGATAAGTTTCCAACCATTACTTCTTATTTTGCCTGGTCGACCCCTTCCTCTCTATGGCATCTGTGAGTATTAATGTAAATACTTTCATTATTCAATAAAGAAATTGAGCTATAATTCTCAGTGTAAATTAATTTCAGAGTACCATTCATATTAAAGCCAGATTATCCAACAAATTAAAAAGAAGTTTGATAATTCCCCTCAACTAAGTTTAATTTTCTTTTCAGAAGTTCTACCAACTTCTGATTTCATGTAGACTTCTGTGAAAGTATCCTCAGTGTAGATTGATTTTAATTGTGCTATCTGTGTAAATGTTCCATTTATTTTTAGCATATTTTGCTTTGTTTGTGCTTGTGTGTTTGACTGTTCATATTTTTTCTACATGTTCAGTGTTTTAGAAGCTGAATGGCTTTAAACATTTATTTATAAAAATCAAGTTGAAGTCCTACATTTGTCATAATTCTCATAGAACTGCTGCTATTATTCCATCATGCCATAGACCAGACATGTCAAATACAAGGCCCGGGGGGCGGATGCGCCCCGCGAAGTGGTTTCATGTGGCCCGCGAAGCCATCCTAGAAACAGTGAGGGAATGGCTCCCGCTGCCTTGGCCCTGGCCCAGGCCAGCCGGGAGCAAATGTACAATTTTGTGGTGGCCATCTATCCTGAAACGTATTCAGTCTTAGCTCCACAAGGCTGTCTGGAAACGTCTTGGTGCTGCAGGTGCTCAAGGGCCAGCTGGGCATTTGACCTCTGCTGCCCAGGGCTCCGTGCAGCCCGCGCCACCATCCAGCCCACTCCTGCATGGTCTGAGAGGAACAGTGAGGCTCCTCCAGTGGACTATGCCTTGGCACTTGCCCTGGTCCCACCCCCTTCTGTCAGAGACCCTCAGATCTGTCCCACTCCTGCCCAGGCCTCCATAGGCACCCTTGACGTGAACAATGTAAAGCTGGCCACGCCCACCCAGTAGGCCACACCCACTCTGTCCATGCCCACCCAGTAGGCCACACTCACCCTGGCCACACCCACCCAGCCCCCCTGAGGGCAACTGCAATGCTGATGCGGCCCTCAATGAAATTGAGTTTGACACCCCTGCCATAGACTGAGTTTTGATTCCAGGTTACAGAGGTCAAAGTAGCAAGAATTAAGGGGAAGAATTAAGGTGTAAGGGTGTTTACTCACATCAGTCACATAGATCAAATGATAAACAATAATGCAAGACACAAAACAGAACGATGCAAACTGAAAATATCTCCATCAGCTTTATTTCTTTTTGCTATAGTTATTAGAAATCTGCCAATATCCTTCTAACTACCAAATTACAATTCATGGATGTAGCAATCATTCCTAGTTATTATGAAGGGTATTATTGTTGTTATTGTTAACTTGATTTAGAGACCAGTCAACTCAGTGGTGGGATTCAAATATGTGAATAACTGGTTCTCTGTGTGGATGCCGCTCCCAGAAGTCCATTCTGGGCCTGAGCAACAAAAAATTAGCTGCCAGTTCTGCCAAAGTAGTGCGAACCGGCTGAATCCCACCACTGAGTCAACTCCTCTGAGGTTCTGGGTAGCTTACAATTACAAATTCAATTTGCTTCCATAGTATGGAACTCTAAATCAACTATTAGAATTAAAATGGCTCAAAATATAATTTTATTGCCTGATTGCAAAACAGTTTTCAACAGTAATTCCTCTATCCCTGTAGCTATAGTAAAAATGGCATCCACCACCACAACCATATATTGATTTTCTTACTTGTCAACACAAACATACACATATTCTTTTGGAATGAAAGACCAAAGGGCATAATGTAGAATGGCATATTAGATGGCAGGAGCCCAATTTTAAATAGAACTAAAACATGATTTACGGTGGTTTTATGTTTCCCTAAAGTCTATAAATGAAAGATCTGGGAACTGGCTTTACATATTAATGCTTGCGTTATAGCTCTGAGACACTGGGTAACATAGATCCATGCTGGACTTTGTTCTTGTTGCTGTTAATCTCACTCTGCAATTGCCAAAGGGTAAGTATAGCACATGTATCATAGAAGTATTATTGAAGGCTTCTTGGTACAATTTGTAATTTTTAAAGAAAAGAAGCTTCTAAAGAGAAAAAACAGTGTTCATTCAAAAGCCTTGTGGGTGTGCGCCATTCAGATAAGGGAGTCAGTGTAGGAATAAAATATGATGAGATGTCACTGGCACAGGATAGCATAACCTATGTGCATGTTGTTTGACAGGGAAAATCTGTTGGGTTTTCCTTTCATAAAAATAAAAAAAAGATAAATAATCCATTGTGTGCCTAGACTTTAATCTAAGTGTTGTATCTATGTTTTATCTGTACCCAGCAAAATCCAATTGCCCATACCAGAGGTCTGCAACCTTGACAACTTTAAGACTTGTGGGCTTCAGCTGCTGGCTGAGGAATTCTGGGAGCTGAAGTCCACAAGTCTTAAAGTTGACAAGGTTGCAGACCCCTGGCTTATACCAAAATACACAACCTATTGTTCCTGGGCCGTATGTGCTCCCACTCCAAAATTTGGTGTGGTTGTCAGAGCTGCTGCAAAAATGCTACTGAATTGTAATAATGAGCTTTTTGCTCCTTTGTCTTTATTGTTATATTGTTTTATTGATACTTCTTCTGTGCTTTTACTTTGTGGACCAGTAGTTGGGAAATGGGAAATTTAAATAAATAATAATATAAGATATATTACTAACACAATACAATCTCTAAATAAGATTTCTTGGACATAATTGAGACAAATTACAACAAAATTAATAATAAAACTGGACATTCCATTATTTCAAGCATAACAGCCAATAGATTGTCAGTTTTCTCCTCCCTGTTTCCCAAAAATCTTCATAAATATCAATGTATATTCCATCTTCAAGGCATATTATTTATGAAGTTCTGACAAAGTTAAAAGACAACATTTCAAAATGTGATAAAACCCACATTTATTTTACTTCCTTTTCGAAATTTCTATACTTTATACTCATTCTTTTCTCTTTTAGGGACATAGGCTATTATGTTATCAAATAATTTTATTTCAATGTGTCCCAAACACTTCACATATTGGTCAACTTTTTTATTCGGAAAAAAGCCTATATATTTCAGTTGTTTGTTGATGATAAATAAACTAATGATATTTTAGTATTGATTTATTAGAATACCACTTCCCACTTAGTGCAGCATTTTTCCATAAAACAAGTGACATTACAGCTAATACATGATCAGAGATTACAACATAATATTTCATTGCTAAACCAATAATTTATCAAAATATTAAAAAATAGTCCCAGCCAGTATATGTACCATATGGGGTTGATTTAAAAAACATGTTCCTGCTTATTTGGACCCAACTGCCTCCATATATTCATGAAATTAAATTGCTGGTGATTAGATTCTTATTTTTCCTAGAATTCAATCAATCAATCAAATTTATTTCATTAATGTGGTGATTAACCAGTAATTAATACAACAAAATAATATATACAAAAATGAAGAACTAAGAAAGAAGATTGATTATAAAAGGTATAATATGATAATAAAATACTGGTAAAAATTGAACTTACTTAAACAATTAAAATTAGTAAACTAAAAACATTAATATATTAAGAATTTTTTTTTTCAAATTATACTTCCAAATTATTTTAAGAACAATAGAACTTTCATAGGATCAAGATTTCTCTGATGAATAACAAGAAATAAGCTGTAATAAGTCTAAATTAAGAAGGCTGACCTTAGCACGAGGTTTATCAGTAATTGTGAAATGATTAAAAGGAAAGGACCTCTAATGTTTTTACCTATATCCTGTGGCTGTAATTATCAGTGGAGAATTTTAATTGCAACAATGCAAAACCTGGCAACATTATATGTGATAAATGTGGGTTTTTTTCCCTAAAGGAAGAAAATCAATGAGAAAACCTCTATTCTAACCAGTAAACTATGTCGGGAAAAGAAAAATCAAGGTAATAGAAGCAATAGAAAAGCACATATGTAATTGTCTCTATGACGCCTATGCTACAAAGACAAGTTATTTCATACAACAGACTTTAGTAAGACTTTAGTTCTTCCATTAAGAATTAAAAATAAAGAGACATCAAGACCGGTTTTGAAAAAAGCTCTTTGAAAAGGAAACTAAGATTAAAAAAAAACCAAACTAAAATAATTAAATATCTGCCTACTCCCATCTACAAAAATTTGAGCTCTTTTGTGAATTCAAATACAGCTAACCTCATTCTGAAGTTTTCTATCTAGGGGACGCTTTTTCTGATTATTCTTTTATCCTGACTACATTCCAAAGGGATAAATTGCTAAGGTAGCAAAACAAGGGGTAGTTTCTAGCAAATTCCTTGAAATCTAATTCTGAACCAAAGCTGAATTACAAATTAACATCCCGGCTATAAGTATTTTATTCATTTATAAACAAAAAAAATTTTTTTGAAAAATTTCAGGTTTTCCTTTAATTAGGGCATAAAATATATCAAAGCTTCCTAACTGTCCCCATTATTAAGTACTCAAATTATGTAATACCTCTCGGTATCCAAAATATGTTCCCTGACTATATAATTAGAATATTTATACTCACTATTTATACTGGCCAACTCACTTCAGCAAGATCTAGCTAATGCTTAGATGGAAACATGTAGGAAATCCCAGGGCTGTATCCTATAAGAGAAATTGAAAATGAACCACAAAAGAAGGTAAACTGATTCCATCATATTTATTTATTAATTTGTTCATTTGTCTAATTTATTTAATTGCACTAGTACATTTTTTCTTAGTTTTTTTTCCGTTTGTTTGCCAATATTCTGGAATTTCTTTTGTCATGTTCATAATTTCTTGGTGGTGCAGTGGTTACAATATAGTATTGCAGGCAAACTCTGCCCACAGCCAGGAGTTTGATCATGACTGGCTCAAGGTTGGCTCAGCCTTCTATCATTTCAAGGTCAGTATAATGAGGATCCTTATTGTTGGAGGCAATATGCTGACTCTATAAATCACACAAACAGTGCTGTAAAGCACTATGGAACTGTATATAAGTGCTATTGCTATTGCTAGCTTAGCTTAGCAAGAATAAGAAGAAATTTTATCTGTCTCCAGCTCATTAGCTCTCTCCTTTAATTTTACCTGTTTGTAAATACTACCTGATCCAGTTCTATTGTAGTTTATAAATAAGTTGTTAATTTACAAATAAAGTTTATCTGCCTTTTATGCTGATAAATCATGCTCATCAGATTTATATCCTCACCTCTTAAAACTGGATTCATAGCATCCCAACTTGTTCTTAAGTATGTTTCATTGTATTATTTTTTTGAAAAAAATTCTCCAAGTTTGGATTAGTCATTGCTTTGCTGCTACATTCTAGCCGAGTAAATGATTAAACCACCAATTCTAAGTAAGTGGAATAATCTCTTCTAATTTAAATGTAATAATCACTGGACGGTGATGCAATATAAAAATTTAATTACAATAATTCTTTAGCCATAGTTTTACCTACATTATTGTTTGATATAGTTCTTTTCCCTTATTTAACTCCCTCCTTTTTCCTTTTTTTCTAAATCTGAAGATTCAAAAAGAGTAAAACAGTCAATATAATTTCTGTTACTCCACAGCTCAATGCAGTGTTCTTATCTAATCTTCCACTTGTATTGGCTTTGCTTTCCACAGTTTCTAGGAAAAATCATAGATTCCTTCATCTGTTGTTAGACAGCTCTGCCAACAAGCTTTGCATCTCAGTCAAACTGGAAACAATTTTTTGTCCTGAGTGGCATAGAAACAATCATTGAAAGGAAAGGAAATTTGTATCGAATCTCATTCTGCATAAGTTTTTCTGACAATGGTTTTAATGCCTTTCTTCGCAGTAATGGAGCTACACTGATCCCTTGGAAAAACAATATTTTCTCACAGTCCCATTTAATCTCCTCTAGTTCATTTGTTTTTCTTAGAATTTTGTCTGTTATATTTGAGTTCACAAATATAACTAAAATGTCTCTAGATTTCAGTGTGCTCCTAGGAAAGTAAACCCAGTGAGAATGTTCAATATTTTTATCCGTTAAGTTCATATCACAGCGCACTTCATTAATTTTGGAGATAAGTAGTCAAATTGTTTGCTCCACTTTTCTCTGCCACTCCTTTAATCCTTAAATTATTTCTCCTACTAGCTAGGACATTTAGACGGTTGAGTTAAAAATAAAGTCTTTATAAGAAGACTCGGAACAACTAGAGTTCTCAGAATAAACATCGGGATAACAGTCGTAACGGCAGACAGACTCGTTATAGACGATAACGATACTGTAAAGAATTTAACAAATAAGTAAATGAGACTGTATGGACGGTTTAGAAATCTAAGAGAGTGTCGTGCTTTGTCCCATTCTGTTTTCATTTGTTTTTAAAACTGTTTTGTTAATTGTTCAATTACTTCCATATCAGATCCCTGTAGCAATGCTTCCATTGCTGCTGCTTCATTGCAGGGATGCTCTTCAACTGAGTCTTCCAAATAATCCCCTTTGCTTTGCACAGAGTTTCTTTCCTGAACATCTTGCTTTACTTATCTCACTAGTTGATAAAATGTTGACTAAAGAGAACAGCTGGATCAGGGGAAGAGTGGAAAACTCAGCATGCCATTCTCATGTCTAGTCATACACCGCATAATAATATTGTAATAACTTGTGTTCTATTTTTATTAGCTTATCTTTGTGAATATCCCTTATCTCTATAAACAGGGGAGAATGGCATTGAAGATCTATTAAAGGATAATGGTTCTTGGCCCCTCTGCATCATGATGAACATTGCTGGAAAATTCTAACCAGAAAGAGTTCTCACGAACTATTCATAGAAGCTCAAAGGTTAACAGAAGGTAGAGCTGTTCCTTTTTTTCCTGGTGCATTAGCAAATTTATGATTCTTCTGATCACTTGGCTGTCTAGCTCCAGAAATTAGAATATATTTTACTTTTCTTTGTTTCATTAAAAATGCATTACAATGAATAATATAGGAGGGCTGTGTATAAAAGTAAAGTGTCTGGTGTCTGTGTCCCATTTAAATGTTTGTTCTTCAGCACAGATCCTTTGAGGGAAATTTATTGAAGAGAAGTATGGAAAAAGATGACCAGTAATTTAATTTTTTATCATAAGTATTAACGGCAAATAAACAACAAGAGTGCTTTGCATCACTAAAGAAAAGAAAGGGAGATTTATCATGGGAAAAAACAATAACCATACTATTTAACAGTACATATTAATTTACTTTTCAAAGAAAGACCATAAGAGCTAAAAGCTAGTGTTGTTTCCACATTTGATGTGTATGAAATAAATAAAAAACTTTTTTATAAAAAAGTTTGTATGAACTTCAAATAGAGATTTTTTTATTTATTTCATAAACACCAAATGTGGAAACAATTGGCCATGACATTAATTTTTAGATTAATTAAATAGACAATGTCTTAAAAAGGAAAATAATGAAGAGAATATTTGGAGAGATGATCATGCAAGGCCCCTAGGCATGAAAGTGATCTCAGAGAAGTGTCTCAGATGTTCTTAGGACTTTAATGGATTGCACATTCTCTTAGTTTATATTTATTTTAAGCATTTGACATGTTTAGTTCTGTTAATTATGTACCTCAATACAAAACATTTAAAAATAAGCTGGGTAAAATACAATCAAATGGAACCCAAGTGGTTTCCATCACATGTAAGAAAATCCATCTTGAACAGAGAGAAACAGAAACATTTATTGCACTCTTTAAAAGATTCTGACCCTCTATTTTCAATCATATTCCTCAAAGCGATCTCTGACAAATATTTTATAACAATATCAAAATAAAATAAAATCGACAGAATTAAAGCTCAGTATAACATGTCTGGAAATTTATATCAAATGCAATAACTGCAAGCTAGTAACAACACCAGCAGCAAATTTGAATTAATGAAACCTAAGTCACTATTATGAAACATCTAAGCAATTAAAATAGGGGGGAGTTTTTACTATAAGGCAGGGGTTTCCAACCCCTGGTCCGTGGACTGGTACCAGGCCGCAGCATGCCAGCAACTGGGCTGCACAAAGAAGCAAAGCACCATCCGTGGGATGCAGTTAGCACACAAAACCACACACCCTCCAGTCCACGGAAAAATCTCTCCCCACGTAACAGGTCCCTGGTGCCCAAAAGGTTAGGGACCTCTGCTATAAACTGTCCAATGAGATCCTGCGCCAGTTGCTAAAGGAAGGAGTACCACAAATGAAATGGGTGACAGCCATCCACCCAACTGCAGATGCTAGTAGTATACAAGATGCATCTGCTGATTAAAAACATAGGAAGGTTTTTGAGTAAGAATTGTGTACCACCAGAAAGCTATACTAAGCCATAATAAGAGGCACCATTTTGGGAATCCTCAAAATAAACATTCAAAGCAAAAATGAGGTAAGTGCTTATTGTCCTATTACTATGTTTTTTTCAAAATAAACAATTAATAAACAATAATAATAATAATAATAATAATAATAATAATAATAATAATAATAATAATAATAATAATAATAATAATAATAATAATAATAAAAAATTAAACTGCTCTGGGACTTCAGAATTCAAACAGACAAGCACCTGCAACATAACACCCCAGACTTAACAATTGTCGATAAGAAAGACAAAAAAGTCTGGATAGTGGACGTGGCAGTGCCTGGAGACAGCAGAATAGACGAGAAAGAACTGGAGAAGATAACAAAATACAGAGACCTACAAATAGAAATAGAAAGAC
>NW_015387634.1:142619-164649 GCF_001527695.2 Protobothrops mucrosquamatus
AGGTAGACAAAATGCCAAATCCAGTCTGAACATCTGGCTGACTGTGCGATGATCCATAATAATAATAATAATAATAATAATAATAATAATAATAATAATAATAATAATAATAATAATAGTAAAGTTGGAAGGGACCTTGGAGGTCATCTAGTCCAACCCCCTGCTCAGGCAAGAAACCCTATACCATTTCGGACAAATGGCTGTCCAGTCTCTTCTTAAAAACTTCCAGTGTTGGAGTATTCACCGCTTCTGGAGGTAGGTTGTTCCACTGGTTAATTGTTCTAACTGTCAGGAAGTTTCTCCTTAGTTCTAGGTTGCTTCTCTCCTTGATTAGTTTCCACCCGTTGCTTCTTGTCCTGCCTTCATGCGCCTTGGAAAATAGCTTGACTCCCTCTTCTTTGTGGCAGCCCCTGAGATATTGGAACACTGCTATCATGTCCCCCGTCATCCTTCTCTTCATTAAACTAGACATACCCAATTCCAGCAGCCGTTCCTTATATGCTTTAGCCTCCAGTCCCCTAATCATCTTTGTTGCTCTACTCTGTACTCTTTCTAGAGTCTCAATATCCTTTTTACATCGCAGTGACCAAAACTGGATGCAGTATTCCAAATGTGGCCTTACCAAGGCATTGTAAAGTGGTATTAACACTTCACGTGATCTTGATTCTATCCCTCTGTTAATGCAGCCTAGCACTGTGTTGGCCTTTTTGGCAACTGCAGCACACTGCTGGCTCATATTTAGGTGATTGTCCACTAGGACTCCAAGGTCCCTCTCACAGTTACTACTACTAATAATAATATAAGATAATAAACATCTTCCATGAGCATAATTCTCATGCACATGATGTAATAAATTTCTACCATGCCCTGAAAGCTAAGAAGTGTATCTGTCACTGCCATTTTCCAGCCTAGTGACAAGACAAATAGAAGAGCTATATTGGAACTGAATACAATTTCATTCACAATTTATTTGCTGGATGCTTTCAAGTAAGTAAAATATATATGTACTTATGTTTCTGAAAAAAGTCTGCAAAAATCTATTTTCTGAAGGAATTTCCATCCTAGTGATCACACTACATTCTTTATTCATGTCTTTTAAAGTTTCAAGAAAGTTCCTAATATGCAGAGATTTATCAACATTAAAAAAACAAAAACTGGTAATTTGATCTGAATTTTTAGCTACATATCAAACTGGTATATCTGCAGCACTAGCTGTAATACCTCAAATATTATAATACGTTTATGAACTCACAAATATTAGACTTTTTTCAAAACTATTTCAGTTGCCAAGGTATCTTATTTCAGAGAGCAGCAATTCAACATTTTCTGAGATTTTAATAATCTCAAAATAAAAATATTTACTGTGCATATTCAAGCTCAAAATTAAACAGTATATAATAACATTCAGGTTACTTAGGATTTAGCAAATCAGATCTTTTTCCCAATCAGGTTTTGAAAAAAAAACGTATAAACTTTGGTTCAACTTTGCATGTTAACTGTTACCATGAACATCACCAAGAATTATATTGTTAACTCCTCCTTTCTGCCAATGGAAATAAATTCTGATGTGAAATTATTTGGATCTCATAAGGTGAAAAATAAGTAACTTATTTTTTATTTCTGTAGTAATAACTCTAATAATTTGTCTAATATAGCAATGTAATGCGTTCAAGCCAAGCTTTATGCAATGTAGATATTAAACAGAATGCTAATAAACTTTTTGGCATTTTTACTATTTATTTATCAACTTTATATGTCAAAAAAGTGACTTTGAGTGGCATACAACAATTAAGTAAAACAATAAATATATTCATTTTACTGATTTTAATAGGTATTTTTAACTGTATTGAGAAATTGTATTAACAATACCTTTGGTCAAATATTTCCTAACTGATTTAGGAAAGTGGGCGGAGCTCAGTATACATTTTTTTATGGCAGCTTTTTAATTCAGACGAATTTCCAAACTGTTTAAAAGTTAATACTGTACTGAAACAATTAGTGGCCTGCCAGCCTGTCCATCTTCCTCTATTTCATCCTTTAAAAAAAATGGATTTCTTGAACATTCTTAATTAGCATCTGAAAACTGAATATGTTTTCAGTTGAAATATTCAAAAAGAGAGAAATATACCATAAAAGAATTGTCAGTTCCAAGGCTGGTTCCTGTATCTGTTGTCATTACTTTGCTCTTCCTTTCTATTTAATCTTAGTCCCATTTTTACTGTGTTCCTTGACTTTTATTACTGCAGCTTGCAGATCATTTGCATTTTCAGCTATCAGAGTTGTGTTATTAACATAGTTCAAGTTTATTGATATTTATGCCTCCAATTTTAAACCACACTCATTTTCCAGTCCAGTTTACCTCAATGTATATTCAGCATACATGTTGAATAAAGAAAGATACATGGCTTTATCTCACTTCTTTGCCAACCTGAAGCCAGTTTGTTTCACCATATACTGTCCAGAGACGACTTCCCAAACTGACCATTCATGAAGACAATGAGATGTTTTGAGATTCCCATGTTTCTAAGCAAATTCCATAGCTTAACATGATCAACACAATTGGATGGGGCACTGATTGATTTTGGGGGAGTATGCTTTGGGTTTCTCAATTACCTAGCATGCATATCTGGCATAGGGCTCTAATTTTTATTGAATGAGCCTAAGCATTATTTTATTTGAATGTGAAATTAAGGATAAAGTTAGATCACTTTTATTGGTACTGATACATTGATTGACCTTTTCCAATCTTTTGCCCACTGTGTAATTCCCCAGATTTGCTGGCATGGGTTGGGTAGAACCTTTACTTCTCTTGCATGCCATATTTCAGTGGGTATTCCATCAGTTCCTGAAGCTTTCTAACTTGGTAATGGTCTAACTTCAACTTCTAGTATTCTAGTTTCTGATGAAATAAGAAATATTTTCCAAGGTATCAAGATGCAATTAGGTCCAGTGGAAACTTCTCTCTTGAATGTCCTGGTTTTAAACACTACTTTTGTCAGTCAGAACTGTCCAAGATATCACCTTAAGGTAATTGACCTATTTGCAGANCGATCCTGTAAATCTGCCAACTCAATTTTTATTTCAGAAATATTCTTCTGAGCCTTGTTGATCTCAAGAGTCTTATTTGTAGCCCTATTGTCAGCATTGCCGTCTGTCTGAGCAATATCTGCTATTGCTATGACATTTCTTAAATTGTTTATTCATTTACTCTGACATACCTGCCAAATCTTTAGATTCTCTCACAGCAACTTTGTCCCATTCTGTTTTCATTTGTTTTTAAAACTGTTTTGTTAATTGTTCAATTACTTCCATATCAGATCCCTGTATCAATGCTTCCATTGCTGCTTCTTCATTGCAGGAATGCCTGAACATCTTGCTTTACTTATCTCACTATTTGATAAAATGTTGACTAAAGAAAACAGCTGGATCAGGGGAAGAGTGGAAAACTCAGCATGCCATCCTCATGTCTAGTCATACACTGCATAATAATATTGTAATAACTTGTGTTCTATTTTTATTAGCTTATCTTTGTGAATATCCCTTATCTCTATAAACAGGGGAGAATGGCATTGAAGATCTATTAAAGGATAATGGTTCTTGGCCCCTCTGCATCATGATGAACATTGCTGGAAAATTCTAACCAGAAAGAGTTCTCACAAACTATTCATAGAAGCTCAAAGGTTAACAGAAGGTAGATCTGTTCCTTTTTTTCCTGGTGCATTAGCAAATTTATGATTCTTCTGATCACTTGGCTGTCTAGCTCCAGAAATTAGAATATATTTTACTTTTCTTTGTTTCATTAAAAATGCATTAGAATGAATAATATAGGAGGGCTGTGTATAAAAGTAAAGTGTCTGGTGTCTGTGTCCCATTTAAATGTTTGTTCTTCAGCACAGATCCTTTGAGGGAAATTTATTGAAGAGAAGTATGGAAAAAGATGGCCAGTAATTTAATTTTTTATCATAAGTATTAACGGCAAATAAACTACAAGAGTGCTTTGCATCACTAAAGAAAAGAAAGGGAGATTTATCATGGAAAAAAACAATAACCATACTACTTAAAAGTACATATTAATTTACTTTTCAAAGAATGACCATAAGAGCTAAAAGCTAGTGTTGTTTCCACATTTGATGTGTATGAAATAAATCAAACACTTTTTTATAAAAAAGTTTGTATGAACTTCAAATAGAGATTTTTTTATTTATTTCATAAACACCAAATGTGGAAACAATTGGCCATGACATTAATTTTCAGATTAATTAAATAGACAATGTCTTAAAAAGGAAAATAATGAAGAGAATATTTGGAGAGATGATCATGCAAGGCCCCTAAGCATGAAAGTGATCTCAGAGAAGTGTCTCAGATGTTCTTAGGACTTTAATGGATTGCACATTCTCTTAGTTTATATTTATTTTAAGCATTTGACATGTTTAGTTCTGTTAATTATGTACCTCAATACAAAACATTTAAAAATAAGCTGGGTAAAATACAATCAAATGGAACCCAAGTGGTTTCCACCACATGTAAGAAAATCCATCTTGAACAGAGAGAAACAGAAACATTTATTGAACTCTTTAAAAGACTCTGACCCTCTATTTTCAATCATATTCCTCAAAGCGATCTCTGACAAATATTTTATAACAATATCAAAATAAAATAAAATCGACAGAATTAAAGCTCAGTAGAACATGTCTGGAAACTTATATCAAATGCAATAACTGCAAGCTAGTAACAACACCAGCAGCAAATTTCAATTAATGAAACCTAAGTCACTATTATGAAACATCTGAGCAATTAAAATAGGGGGGAGTTTTTACTATAAGGCAGGGGTTCCCAACCCCTGGTCCGTGGACTGGTACCGGGCCGCAGCATGCCAGCAACTGGGCCGCACAAAGAAGCAAAGCACCATCCGTGGGATGCAGTTAGCACACAAAACCACACACCCTCCAGTCCACGGAAAAATCTCTCCCCACGTAACAGGTCCCTGGTGCCCAAAAGGTTAGGGACCTCTGCTATAAACTGTCCAATGAGATCCTGCGCCAGTTGCTAAAGGAAGGAGTTCCACAAATGAAATGGGTGACAGCCATCCACCCAACTGCAGATGCTAGTAGTATACAAGATGCATCTGCTGATTAAAAACATAGGCAGGTTTTTGAGTAAGAATTGTGTACCACCAGAAAGCTATACTAAGCCATAATAAGAGGCACCATTTTGGGAATCCTCAAAATAAACATTCAAAGCAAAAATGAGGTAAGTGCTTATCGTCCTATTACTATGTTTTTTCAAAATAAACAATTCATAAACAAAAATAATAAACACCTGCATAATAATAATAATAATAATAATAATAATAATAATAATAATAATAATAATAATAATAATAATAATAATAATAATAATAAAGTTGGAAGGGACCTTGGAGGTCATCTAGTCCAACCCCCTGCTCAGGCAAGAAACCCTATACTATTTTGGACAAATGGCTGTCCAGTCTCTTCTTAAAAACTTCCAGTGTTGGAGCATTCACCGCTTCTGGAGGTAGGTTGTTCCACTGATTAATTGTTCTAACTGTCAGGAAGTTTCTCCTTAGTTCTAGGTTGTTTCTCTCCTTGATTAGTTTCCACCCGTTGCTTCTTGTCCTGCCTTCAGGCACTTTGGAAAATAGCTTGACTCCCTCTTCTTTGTGGCAGCCCCTGAGATATTGGAACACTGCTATCATGTCCCCCCTCGTCCTTCTCTTCATTAAACTAGGCATACCCAATTCCAGCAGCCGTTCCTTATATGCTTTAGCCTCCAGTCCCCTAATCATCTTTGTTGCTCTTCTCTGTATTCTTTCTTGAGTTTCAGCATCTTTTTTACATCGCAGTGACCAAAACTGGATGCAGTATTCCAAATGTGGCCTTACCAAGGCATTGTAAAGTGGTATTAACACTTCACGTGATCTTGATTCTATCCCTCTGTTAATGCAGCCTAGCACTGTGTTGGCCTTTTTGGCAGCTGCAGCACACTGCTGGCTCATATTTAGGTGATTGTCCACTAGGACTCCGAGGTCCCTCTCACAGTTACTACTAATAATAATAATATAAGATAATAAACATCTTCCATGAGCATAATTCTCATGCACATGATGTAATAAATTTCTACCATGCCCTGAAAGCTAAGAACTGTATCTGTCACTGCCACTTTCCAGCCTAGTGACAAGACAAATAGAAGAGCTATAATGGAACTGAATACAATTTCATTCACAATTTATTTGCTGGATGCTTTCAAGTAAGTAAAATATATATGTACTTATGTTTCTGAAAACAGTCTGCAAAAATCTATTTTCTGAAGGAATTTCCATCCTAGTGATCACACTACATTCTTTACTCATGTCTTTTAAAGTTTCAAGAAAGTTCCTAATATGCAGAGATTTATCAACATTAAAAAAACAAAAACTGGTAATTTGATCTGAATTTTTAGCTACATATCAAACTGGTATATCTGCAGCACTAGCTGTAATACCTCAAATATTACAATACATTTATGAACTCACAAATATTAGACTTTTTTCAAAACTATTTCATTTGCCAAGGTATCTTATTTCAGAGAGCAGCAATTCAACATTTTCTGAGATTTTAATAATCTCAAAATAAAAATATTTACTGTGCATATTCAAGCTCAGAATTAAACAGTATATAATAACATTCAGGTTACTTAGGATTTAGCAAATCAGATCTTTTTCCCAATCAGGTTTTGAAAAAAAAACGTATAAACTTTGGTTCAACTTTGCATGTTAACTGTTACCATGAACATCACCAAGAATTATATTGTTAACTCCTCCTTTCTACCAATGGAAATAAATTCTGATGTGAAATTATTTGGATCTCATAAGGTGAAAAATAAGTAACTTATTTTTTATTTATGTAGTAATAACTCTAATAATTTGTCTAATATAGCAATGTAATGCGTTCAAGCCAAGCTTTATGCAATGTAGATATTAAACAGAATGCTAATAAACTTTTTGGCATTTTTACTATTTATTTATCAACTTTATATGTCAAAAAAGTGACTTTGAGTGGCATACAACAATTAAGTAAAACAATAAATATATTCATTTTACTGATTTTAATAGGCATTTTAACTGTATTGAGAAATTGTATTAACAATACCTTTGGTCAAATATTTCCTAACTGATTTAGGAAGGTGGGTGGAGCTCAGTATACATTTTTTTATGGCAGCTTTTTAATTCAGATGAATTTCCAAACTGTTTAAAAGTTAAATACTGTACTGAAACAATTAGTGGCCTGCCAGCCTGTCCATCTTTCTCTATTTCATCCTTTTAAAAAAATGGATTTCTTGAACATTCTTAATTAGCATCTGAAGACTGAATATGTTTTCAGTTGAAATATTCAAAAAGAGAGAAATATACCATAAAAGAATTGTCAATTCCAAAGCTGGTTCCTGTATCTGTTGTCATTACTTTGCTCTTCCTTTCTATTTAACCTTAGTCCCATTTTTACTGTGTTCCTTGACTTTTATTACTGCAGCTTGCAGATCATTTGCATTTTCAGCTATCAGAGTTGTGTTATTAACATAGTTCAAGTTTATTGATATGTATGCCTCCAATTTTAAACCACACTCATTTTCCAGTCCAGTTTACCTCAATGTATATTCAGCATATATGTTGAATAAAGAAAGATACATGGCTTTATCTCACTTCTTTGCCAACCTGAAGCCAGTTTGTTTCTCCATATACTGTCCAGAGACGACTTCCCAAACTGACCATTCATGAAGACAATGAGATGTTTTGAGATTCCCGTGTTTCTAAGCAAATTCCATAGCTTAACATGATCAACACAATTGGATGGGGCACTGATTGATTTTGGGGGAGTATGCTTTGGGTTTCTCAATTACCTAGCATGCATCAGCAATAATATCTAATATTTCTTGGTCTTTTCTAAAGCCAGCCTGTAATATCTGGCATAGGGCTCTAATTTTTATTGGATGAGCCTAAGCATTATTTTATTTGAATGTGAAGTTAAGGATAAAATTAGATCACTTTTATTGGTACTGATACATTGATTGACCTTTTCCAATCTTTTCCCCACTGTGTAATTCCCCAGATTTGCTGGCATGGCTTGGCTAGAACCTTTACCTCTCTTGCATGCCATATTTCAGTGGGTATTCCATCAGTTCCTAAAGCTTTCTAACTTGGTAATGGTCTAACTTCAACTTCTAGTATTCTAGTTTCTGATGAAATAAGAAATATTTTCCAAGGTATCAAGATGCAATTAGGTCCAGTGGAAACTTCTCTCTTGAATGTCCTGGTTTTAAACACTACTTTTGTCAGTCAGAACTGTCCAAGATATCACCTTAAGGTAATTGACCTATTTGCAGANAAGCTTTCTAACTTGGTAATGGTCTAACTTCAACTTCTAGTATTCTAGTTTCTGATGAAATAAGAAATATTTTCCAAGGTATCAAGATGCAATTAGGTCCAGTGGAAACTTCTCTCTTGAATGTCCTGGTTTTAAACACTACTTTTGTCAGTCAGAACTGTCCAAGATATCACCTTAAGGTAATTGACCTATTTGCAGAAATCTGATAGAAAACTTGCTTGCCATGTTTTATCATATCAACTTGTGTACAGAATATATCCACTATGCACATACATGATTGTATTATTTGTGGATACATATCTTTGCAATAAATTATGAAGCATATAACATTACATTTATATCTGCCAGATGCATAAAATGCCCTGCCCTTCAGTTACAAGGGCAATTCAGAAATAAACCTCCATTTAAGCATGTGCAAGAAATAGGCGGGGATAGCGATGCCATCCTATGGCACCGTGTGCAGTAGTTCAGTAGGCAGTGAGAAGTGGAAAGAGAAAGTTGTGTTGCAGTTGATTTGTCCGCTAGATCAATTGAAAATGAACCAGTTTTTTATATGAAACAGGGGCTTGCGTCACACCAGTTCAATGATGACAATGCGCTTCACAATGCTGTTACAGGGTTAGGGTGGCTTCATTCCCAGGCAAGAGATTTTTTTGCAGAAGGAATTTCAAACCTTGTAAAGACATTATGACAAGTGCTTCAATTTGAATGGTGATTATGTCAAAAAGTAATGTAATGTTATAGTTTTCTAATGTGTATAATAAAAGTTCTGTATCTGCGAGTGTCTGTTATTGATAACCAAACAGAAATTTATTTCTGAATTGCCCTCATATTTTACACAAGGCAAAATGGAATCTTACCCATTTTCTTTTGAGAAAAACTCATTTTAACTCTTCAATACAGACTCCAATACATTGCAGCTTTGAATAAGTGGCTTTTTGTGTCCCAATCATTTCCTTGAGATATATTGGTCCAAAATTGGACACAATCCAAATAAAAATGCTGCTGCTTCTGTTTGGTGAAGTTTTGATTAAATCCCTCTGTTCAAGCAGATTCTGGATACTTTTCAAACCAAGGAATTAACTCAAGTGGCACTGAAGCATTTCAGAAATATAATTACTTTTCTGTTGCTTTTTGGATTATTACAAACAATATATAATTATTTTTAAGATACAACACCAGATACAAATAGGATGCGTGAATAGTCCATGAGTGAGGGATACCTTTATTTAGGGCTATGTACAAGAAATGCTTTCTCCATTCTGCTGGAGGAATATTTAATTCTGCTCTGTAGTTATTGGTAGTCATAGTAGGTTCCTAACTACTGGTAGGGCAGGGAGAGGGAAAGCATTGGGTCCTGCAATAGTTAATGATGACTAATGCTATTCCACATCACAGCAGAAGAGATGGGGAAGGGAGAAGAGAAAGAACAGATGACTTATTTAGCTGTTTTCCTTCTTCCACAAACCCTCTGTGATATAATCTGCCCCACTGTGGGAGGCTGAGAGGGCTAAATCTGTCGTCAGATCAAGTTTAGTTAAATAAATATAAATATTTATTAAGTCAATAATGTTTATTAAAGTCCAGACCTATCTAAAAGCAAATTGTTGCCCCCCCCAAATAAAAATCTTAAATATAAAAGAGGCTTTTTATTACATTAGCAGTGCTGTTTGTGTATTTTTGTCATTGCTATGATAACTGGGGTACCTTTTTTTCCCAGTCTACAAGAAACACTAGATAATGCTTTGTCGTAAATTCATTGCTTTAATTCTCCATGTCTCCTTATGGGAGTGCTGTACCATATTAAAATAGCATTTCAGTTTAAGGGTTGGTTCACATATTACTGTGGGTTAGTTTTTCACTCATGGGAGCCGTTTTGTGACCAACTGCATGATTCTAGAGTTAGTCACCCAAGGCACTTAGCCATAATTTCTGCCATCTCTCAATAAAAACATTTCAGAAAGTGTGCCTGTGTGGGTATAAATAACTCCCATGAATGGAAAAACCAGCCCCTAAGTAATGTGTGAATTGAGCAAAGAATTATATTTCCAAGGAATATCTTACATATTTTCCCCCCTCTACTTCTTCGAACAGACTAGGCCACCCGGCATTTGTACTCCTGGGAGCCATTTGTTCCTATCGGTATTCTTAAGTTCACATTTGAGATTCTTCCTGTGGTTGAGCTGCAGTTTCTCCTAGCTTGTGAAATGATTTGGAGAATATTTTTAAAACAGTTTATTTAATATCACTTAATTATTGGAGCACAACACTGTCTACTGCATTGTTCTGCATTATTTTTGCTGGCTGTTTCTATGATTTGTACATTAACAATGGGAAAATAACATGGTTAAAGCTCTCTGTGGGTCACTGTTAAGCAATAAAGTAACTGAAGTCAAATCCTGGAATAAGTTCCAGATGGTTGCATCTTTTAAGTTCAATAAAGAATGACTGCAGTGATAGCAAATTGATCGACTCTTTTCTGGAAAAAATAATAAAAGCTTCTGTATTATAGGCTGATACTAATCAACAGCACCACCTTCTGTTTGCAAAAGCTGAGCAGTTTACAAAAGGCTATTTTTACTTCTTTTTCACATTAGATCATCCAATTATGTCATTATTTCTCAGTTTTTATTTGTGTACCTGACTTGTTTGTGTGATGTGTGAACATGAATCTGGCCATAATAAAGGATCAAAATGGCATTCATACATTAAATATAATCGTTTTATTTCTCTAATTACACTTTGAATGCTATGCTAATACTCACCAAATATATCTGTACGACAAGCATAATAGAGTGGCAAATATCCATATCAAGATAATTTGATCATTAATTTTTTAAAAAGATGGTTACATTAATACAATTTTCATTAAAAAATGTATTTATTTAGGGTGGTCAAGATGTCCTCATAACACCTACTATAGTCCAATTTACATGATAGGTTTCTTGAAATTTTAATTAATGCTATGGCCAACAAGCCACAGCCAACTCACCATGGCCAATTCACTGCAGGACAACTTGCTGCAGGATAAGAGTTACACTAGTATCAAAGAAATAGTGGAATAGAGTCGTTAGAGAAAGGATTAAAAGGGGAGACAGAATGAAATGTGAACGGCAAAAATTAAAATATTTTTTTATTTATTTTAAATAATTAAGTAGAATTGTTAAATTGTCCTGTAGCAAGTTGTCCCACAGAGAACTGACCATGACGAGGAGCCATCACACCCCAATGGGATTGGCTCATCCCACTCACTCCAGTGGAAGAGGCCAACTTTGTACCCTGCATGCCTTAGAATTTCAGCTGGCAGGGTCCAAGAGAAGAGCTTTTTCTATTGCAGTCCCATCCTTTAGAACAGCGGTTCTCAACCTATGGGTCGTGACCCCATTTGGGGTCGATCGACCATTTCACGGGGGTCGCCAAGCAAGGCTGTCCGCCATTATTTTTCTCCTTTTCCGGCGGGTGCCTTACCTCCCTTGAGCTGGGCCAGCTGGTGGTCGGCCTGCTCCGTCTCTGCCGCTTGCCAGCTACGCCTTGGCCGGCGCAGGGGGCGGAACCACACATGTGCAGCGCTCCCGGGCAGGGAAAGTCCTCGACTTACGACCGGTTGGGTAGTCTTCGACTTACAACCGATTTAGTCCTCGACTTACGACCGGTTTAGTCCTCGACTTACGACCGGTTGGGGGTCGCGGCATTAAAAAGGTTGAGAACCACTGCTTTAGAATATTCTCCTGTTGGAGGTAAGTCACAGACCTGCCCTTCAGATAGAGCCTTAAAACCTGGCTTTTCCAGCTGGCTTGGGTTCCCAATAGGGGCACTCTATGTTGAGGGTGGATGACAGACTAGAGAGAAGATCTCTACCCCCATGTACAGTAACCCGTCCTCTTGGTTTTTAGTTTCTTATTTGATCTTTTTAATTCTAATCATTTTGTATTGTTTGTTTTACTTATTTAACATTTTGTAAGCTGCCCAGAGTGATGCAACAGTGAGATGGGTGTAATATAAATTTAATAAGTGAATAAACAAATTTTTAAATCAAATTTAGGCAACATCCATCTATCTAAATGACTCATACTCTTGCCTTTTTCGAAGACAAACAAGGAATAAGAGCCATAATTTTAAAGTGAGGGCCGTTTAGCAGGTGAAGATGGCTATGCAGGAATGAGAAAAGTTTTATTACATTTCTGACTTCAGTGAAAGTATTAAAGGCTCAAGGTTGTGCTCTTAATTCACCAGGTTTAAGATGTGCTATTGCTTGTTGATGGTAAAATAAAATGGATTTGTTTAGGAGTGAAATTGAGATTTATCTTAAGTGGTGAGTCTTTTACCTTTAAATAAGTGCATGAAACATAAAAGTATTACAAGTCATACCTTTAAAATTCCCTTTTCTACATTATTGATATCTACTTCATAAAAGTTGCCCCCTTCTCTTAAATTTTGCTTTAGCTTTAACATCTGTACCGAACCTAAGACCCATTGTGAGTGCTGGGTTTGCAGGAGGGGGATAAAATAATCATTTCTAATAATACTTTGTTGCAATATTATGATTTCAGCAAACTCTAAATAACTTTGCCATCTTAAAAAAACTAGATAAAAGTGGTCAGGCCAACAAAGTCAGCCTTTTATCTCATTGCCTACTCATTAACACCAATTTTGTACTAAATTATCACTTCTCATTTACTGCACATTTTGTTGCCATGCTGCCAATACTTTATTTCTTAGCTTCTTTGCTGTCACTACATTAAACAGAACTTACTATGTTACTTAGAATCTGTGTTACTCAAAATCTGCCAGCAAGCAGCAAGTAACTTCACAACATGAGACCCAGTATTAGAAGCATAGCAACTAGGGGATTGTTTTTCTCTTTCTTTTCTTTTTCTATTTAAAGTTCTTAATTGCTGGTGAGGCCAACTTGCCTTTCTTCTGAAAGAATAAAGAGCAAGATATTTTTATGGATGTCATATTCATGATTCTGGCATTTGTAATGCATTGGGAAAAGTGAATACCAAGATATTTAAACTAGTTTACCTATTCAAGTTTATCACGGTCAAGAAGCCATTTGTGTTCTCTCTCTTGATTTGCAAAAATGAATCTCTTGATTTTGGAATAGTTAATTTCAAATGAGTTAGATCTACAGAATTCAGTCAGAATTCATCTACAGAATTTTGAAGAGTCTACACTGTCCAATTTTCGAGATTGAAAGCAACATCATATCACCAGCATATAAAGAAAAGAAATTTCATAATTTCCAGTTCATTGTGAGAAACCAGGAGTCTGTACCCTGTCTTTAGCAGGACTTGATTTGAGCTATATTTTATAGCTATAATGCAGCTGGAAGAGCATGTTGTCATCAGAAATACCTATTTTTTTCCAGAATAATAGGTCTCATCAACTTTCTTTATCTTAATCAGTTCCATAAGATAGAACCCTCATTGATGGATAAATAGTATTTTTGTCCTCATATACAAAAAGGAGATAAAACAAATCAGCTAATTATGTCCTAATTCATTTGACCAATAATAGCTGCAAAACAAATGCAAAAACTCCTGTCATGGGAAGAATTAAATTTTGCATACAGAACAAGCTGGATTTAGGACAGGCTTCATTATATTGGATCAATGTTTTATATTGAAGCATTGATTTGGAAGTTGTCTGAAAATCTATCCAGCAGCCTTTAGGTGGTCTTCATTGATTCATATCCAATGTTTGGTTTAATGAGTGTAAATAAATGAGTATGAAATGTTTTGTGCAGCATGTACACAAAATATATCCCTAATTTCTGATTCTAACATGTTGGCAAGTACATCTAATAATAGAGGGCAATTCTGAATGTATATGTAAATTCATTACTTTGTCTTTAAAAACACTGTCAAGTATACCAGCTGGATTTCTGTAAGAAAAATAAATAAATATTACATACCTGGGTAAACTTTATAATAATAATTTAAAGAAGGACCTATTTTGAAATTGGTCACTTTTTTAGCAAAAGATCAATAGAATCCATTTTGTTACAAGAAATAATCATGAAAGATAAGAACAAAATTAGAATTTTACTTGTAAACATGAAAAGAAAGTCTGAAAGAAAAGATTGATTTATTATTGATTATGTGCATGAAGTTATTTTCAATTCCTAGTGACTACATAGATATATTTTCTCCATTATGTTCTGTCCCTAACCTGGTCCAATAGTGCAATTGTTCCAATAGTGCATCACTACCACCACTATAACTGAAGCCATCCATCTTTTCCATGTCTTTGCATAAAGTGTTCAAAGTAGGATAATTTGAGCCTAGTCATTTGTAGCTCAAGTGAGAACTCTGTGTTGATTTGTTTGATTATCCATTTGTTGATTCCTTGGCTATCCAAGGTATTTTCAGGACTCTTCTATAACACTGAAGTTCAAACGCATCAATATTCTTCCTAACCTGCTTCTTGAAAAACTTCAGGTTCCATGGAGTGTCACAGGAAATACTATGGTTTGCATGATTCTAATCTTTATAGGTATAGACACATCACATCATTAGAATATCTTTTCCAAGGCCTTCATGGCTGCTGTTTCAAGTGTTAATCTATGGCATATGTCTTCACTACTTGTTTCTTTACTATTAAAGTTTAATCCTAATATACAGAAGCTATCTACCACTTTGGTATCTTTAATGCCAATTCTAAGACTACTTGTTCTACCAATTGTCATTAGTCTTTTTCAAGTTTAATTTTTTCACTGTTTAGTATTTGGGCTTGCAGATCCTTGTATTTTTGTCTATCAAAGTAGTGTCATCAGCATAGTCCAAGTTATTGAATTTCTTCCTTCAGTTTTAAAACCATACTCAATTCCTAATCCACAATGTTTATATTTCTAAGAAATTAATGTGCAAGACAGAAAATAAATAAAAGACTGAGGCTTGTCAATTTCTGTGATTTGCACCCTCTGACAGAGATGTCCATTGAATCCAGAGTCATCAAAATAATGTAACATGACACAAGCTCCACCTCTTCAACATCTTCATCAATGATTTGGACGAGGGGATAGATGGGGAACTCATCAAATTTGCAGATGACACCAAGCTGGCAGGAATAGCCAACACTCCAGAAGATAGGCTTAAGATACAGGAGGACCTGGACAGACTTGAACACTGGGTGCTATCTAACAAAATGAAATTCAAGGGTGAAAAAAGTAAGGTTCTACATTTAGGCAAGAAAAATCAAATGTATAGGTATAGTATAGGTGGTACCTTGCTCAATAGTAGTAACTGTGAGAGGGATCTCGGAGTCCTAGTGGACAATCACTTAAATATGAGCCAGCAGTGTGCTGCAGCTGCCAAAAAAGCCAACACGGTGCTGGGCTGCATTAACAGAGGGATAGAATGAAAATCACGTGAAGTATTAATACCACTTTACAATGCCTTGGTAAGGCCACACTTGGAATACTGCATTCAGTTTTGGTCACCACGATGTAAAAAAGATGCTGAAACTCAAGAAAGAGTACAGAGAAGAGCAACAAAGATGATTAGGGGACTGGAGGCTAAAACATATAAGGAACGGTTGCTGGAATTGGGTATGTCTAGTTTAACGAAGAGAAGGACGAGGGGGGATATGATAGCAGTGTTCCAATATCTCAGGGGCTGCCACAAAGAAGAGGGAGTCAAGCTATTCTCCAAGGTGCCTGAAGGCAGGACGAGAAGCAACGGATGGAAACTGATCAAGGAGAGAAGCAACTTAGAATTAAGGAGAAACTTCCTGACAGTTAGAACAATTAACCAGTGGAACAACCTGCCTCCAGAAGTGGTGAATGCTCCAACACTGGAAGTTTTTAAGAAGAGACTGGACAGACATTTGTCTGAAATGATGTAGGGTTCCTGCCTGAGCAGGGGGTTGGACTCGATGACCTCCAAGGTCCCTTCCAACTTTATTATTATTATTATTATTATTATTATTATTATTATTATTATTATTATTATTATTATTATTATTATTATTATTATTATTATTATTATTATTCATTACATGCAGTGTCATAATGCAATATAAAAAGAGCAGAATTGCATCCTAATTCTGTGACATAGACATTTTCCTTCCCTCCCCTATTCCTATGTCCTTTGATGCCCCTGTAAATCTGGCAGGATACTGAAGCACTGTTAAAATTAAAGGTTGGCATCATACAAAGTGACCACACAAATAAAGTCATGCTGCAAGTTCTGTATTGACTCTTTCACGGGTACATAAAAGACAGGAAATACTGCAGATAATTTTGTTCCTGTTCTCCCACACAGAAGCATCTACATTATTATTTCCTCAAATGTCTGCCCTGATTGCAGGAAATATTATTTTTCTCAGAGCTGCAACTGGCACAGTGACTCAGAAGGTATATAAATCTATTTTTGAAATAGTCCCTAAGGTAAAGGAATTAGTGGGTGCAATTGGGCTTATATATTCTTAAACCTGTCACTTTCTGCATTCAATTCCCATTATTAAGTTCCTAGAATAACATTTGTAACATTGTCATTTTTCTCATACATTAACCCATCTTCAAATGGCTGTTGCTGTCATTAGCACCTGATGGGGCTGTCTTGCCTGGCTGGTGTTATTAATAAGAACATAAAGCATACTTTCACCAAAGATGTTGAAATTACCTCAGTTCCTCCACACTACATAGTTTCTAAAGGGAAAGGGAGAAGGAGCCAATTTCTAAAGGGAAAAAAAAACAGGCAGTACAAATTCTTCCACTGCCCAGAGATTAAAGCAAAGCTTTAATAAGCAGATGGTGACCTCTGTGAATCGGCCTGCCTGTAGTGATTTATTAAAGTGGTTCTTACTCTCAGTTAATACTTGATAAGCTTTGAGGCTTTGGGTCTGTCAATTATTTGTAGCAAAGGCCACATGCCGGAGATCTAGAAAATAGACTAGGTGTATGAGTTCAGGGTGGGTACAGTCTTTATAATATTAAAGTTGTAGGATGTGAACAAGTCTCTACAGAGAGGATTCTGCTCAGGCATTTTACCTCTGTTCAAACAGTCATTATATTTGACTGTTCTTAAAAATTTCCCTGCTTTCACCACCATCTTCTGCTGGTCTCATTTTTGCCCATCTTTTCTATTGGCTCTCTTATTGCTTTTCTTGTAGAGCTATCACTAGATGGCATCAGACTTGTAGTAGTATTATCTCTTTACTGCCATGTAATGGTCATCCAGATTTTTTTGCACCCGAAATATGATAGCCTTATGTTAAAGAAGGGGGGGAATGTCATTTTAAAATCCAAGCCAAATGGGAAGAAGATAAAAAATCTCTGGGGAAGGAAAACATAAGATAGAGCTGGGAGGTGAGACAGATGAGCGAGGCTTTATCAGTTCCCCTGAATCTTAAAATAAACTTGGATACAACTGAAAAGCTAAAAGCAAGTGAAGATAACATTGAATCAAAAAGGAACCTCTAATTCAAGGAGCTGTTGTTTGTGTTAAGGCAAACAAATTCAGCTAAAATTTTCTGTCAGGATTCATGCTTTGTTTCATTGGTATCTGATAGTTAAATGCTGTGATGTCCTGAGGTTTTTGGATATGATATTATTGTCTCTCACTTTCATGTTCTCTGCACCTGGTCAGTGATTTACTTAGTTCTTTGTTTCCATGCAGTACAGAATCTCATTACATTAGAATATTTCCAAACAAGAGCTGTTAAACCCTTGCAGTCTGCTCAGCCCTCTTATGTGAATTGTTTCAATCTTACTGGGAGATTATTTTTTAAGATACTGCCTGTGGTTTTAGTGGTCCTGTAGGATTATTTTCTCCAACAATGATTGTTTTCATAGGAGCCTAGTTAAAATGGAATAAGAAGTTTCACATCTTCTCTTTTCTTATTTTTAATAAAGTTTAATTTACCGTTAATGCCTGTTGTATTATTCTGACTCCCAAGAGAGGACAGAAACAGCTTTTCCCCCGGCACACAACTCAAGCTCACATTCCAGCAATAGAAGACGGTGCTACAAAATTTATTTCATTTTTGTTCTTATTTTTCTTTGATTGCCGCTATTGTGGGAAGAATCCAGAGAAAGAAATATTTGGACAAATATTAAAAAGGCAGAATACATTTTCCCAAAGGAATAATGGAGAAGATCTTAAAAAAGACAGAAACCAGCCCCGAGAAACCAGCCCCAGCCCCTCTCCCCCAAGCAGAAACTAGGCAGAGGCCAGCTTTTAGAAATGCAGATGTAATAATCCATTCAGGAAGGCTGGAGCCAGGAAGCTATTAGGAAAACAAAGACACCTAAAATCTACATACCCACACCCAAATTCTAAGGACATGAGACATAATAGGATTAACCCACCAATACCAAAAGGGCACACGCAGACTCAGATCAAAGTACATGACACAGGAAATACAACGCTTCAAACAGGAACAGGAAACAACTTCAAGAGCCCCAGAAAGTATAAAAACCCACCACACCCTGCTACATGTGGTCAATTTTTCCCGAGCCATCTTTCTGTCTGATTCTCCTCTGCAACCTTCTTTCTAAAGCAGTCTCCATTTTGATTATTCCCAGATTGGACTGAACCCTGATGAATATTTTTCTTTCAACACCGCTTTGGATTGTGGAATTCCTTTTTCTACCATACACTGGGGTTAGGGGAAAGCTTCAGCAGATGAGTGGGGATAAAAAAAAGTATTACAAAGCAGCTAAGACAGGAAAACAGGTCAGGCTGTATAAAACGAGAGTATTGCTGGGAAGGGAGAGTAGAGAGCCATAAATTCTTCTTCTTCAAGGAATTCCACAGCCTTTAGCATTTAAACTCTAACATTATTCTTTATTATTAAATGGCTAGTTTTTAATTTAGGTGTTTCTGTGTATATGCATGTGTGTAAAATCTTTAACATTACTATCTTCCTGTCTTTCATAATGTCCTTGCTTAGGGACACTATCTTTCTTTCTTTTTTAGAGTATTATAAAGGCCAGCCTAACTGTGCAGGTACTTAAAGTGAATACCTGTGAGGGAATGAATAAAGAGGTATTTCAAGTCAATCAAGTCAGGGAAGCTAGCAGGTACAATGGCTCCTTTCAGCTCCAATGTTACCAACTTGAACAGAAAGGTTCAAACCATGCCCTGATTTTTTTTTCCTCCAGTTCTCATTTACTTGGATGAAAGATTAGTTGCCTTTGAATTTTCATTCAAAATAGAACTTTGGTAGCCAGGGTGTGTGCATGAATATTCAGTCTTTAGCACTCCAGTCACCTCACTTGCAGTCTGCAGCTTCCCTGGTCATCCATGTTTGAATAAAGTCACAAGGGAAGCTCTCATAAATCCAAAAAGGTCTTTGGAGTGATGGAAAAATGTAACCGAAAACAATATCAGAAGAAGTGTACTTGACCACCTCAATAAAAAAAGCAAAAGTCAAAAATCTCAAGCATCCTCAGAGTAAGAGAGAAAAATAGAAGCATTTTTGAGAGGAGCAAGGGAAGAAATGTTTTTAAGAAATTGCAAGGGATCTTTAAGCATGATACTCATCATAAGATGGTCCTTGTAT
Organism: Protobothrops mucrosquamatus; assembly: GCF_001527695.2. Lineage (NCBI taxonomy): Eukaryota > Metazoa > Chordata > Lepidosauria > Squamata > Viperidae > Protobothrops > Protobothrops mucrosquamatus. Next base: position 162,509 of record NW_015387634.1, read on the forward strand.
TTGCTTCACCTAAGGAAGACATTTTCTTGTAATTTTGCCATTCAATATAACAAGAAGCAAACCCAGGAAGTGGGGTGATGTGTGTAGGTATGTATACAAATATTTATATATCACCTGCTTCCTGGTGGCTCCTTGCCTTTTAGATGTGTTTAAATTAATTTTCGGCTGAATCTCATTTTCCAACTCTCAAGTTTTCTTCTCTCACAAAAAATGCTTGTGTTTTTTCTACTGCATTCCAAATTCCAGGATTTTGTTGTGGAAATTCTTTTAGTGATGTTTTTAAACTTCCTTGATGTTTGAAAAGGGGGAAAAAATGCTGTTGCAACTAATGTTACTCCCTGATTCTGCAATCTCTCTCTTTAAAAAAAAACACCCTTCATGGTAAACCCCAAACTTAGGTTAACGAAATACAATCTTATGGTGACATACTGTAATTTACTATGTCCAAACAAATAAGCCATATTATAGTTTAATATGATAGACAGCTTCTCATAACATGCTAAACTTACAACATTCTAAACCACAGATATTTAATCTCATTTTTCCAGACTAGCAGCTGTTTTTTATTTCTGTTTGGTTTTAATACAGGGAGGGAAATCAGGATAGCTGAAGACCACTAAATAGAATGAAAGACAACATAGTCACACACAGCTTTCACTAAGTGTTAAATCCATCCCTTAGAATTTCACCAAGGATTCTTTCTTCTTTGAACAGCCTCTGCTGCTCAAAACAAAAATGTCTTTTCTATCAAATGAAAGTATATGTTTTGTTGATTTTTTTTAAAAAAGAACCTAGCACCACTTTATATATATAATTCAGACTAAATGCTAAACTAGGCTATAATAGCATCGTAACATCAGAATTGCTGTTCAACCTATATTTGAGTCTCAAAAGCAGCATTTCCCAACGTTGGCAGTTTGAACATGTGTGGAATTCAGCTCCCAGAATCCCTTAGCCAATCACGCTAGCTGGGAAATTCTGGGAATTAGAGTCCACACATTTTCAAGTTGTCAAGGTGAAGAAACACTACACTTGAGTGATACAGATTTTTTTTACAATTGGAAGCAATGTTAACAATTTAGGAAAATATAATCTGAACATTTTTCTGAAATTAGTTTGAATACTGTATATTCTTAAGATTGTGGCCTAAAATGGTGAAATGAAAAACACATATAACAGATTGCCACTTCCCCGTTCATTTAAGGAAGCAAAAGATGAATAAAAATGGAAAAGTATTTCTAGAAAATCTGTTCTTAAAAAAAGGCAATTCCCTATTTGATTTATCATCTATATTTGTTTCATTTGCTCAGCAATAATTTTCATTAAGGTGACTAGAATATATTTCTCACCATATAAGTATTCTTAGACTGATGAAGTGATATTTAACCCTAATATCCCAGGGTCACATATGGTCTCTTTCAAATCTTGGTGGTGACCCCACACTTGATCTCCCAGACTTGTTACCAAATTGTAACTTTTAATATGGCACAAGGGGAAAATATTAAGGAAATGGAGAGTAATCAATAACATAAACTACATTTAATGTTAATTTAATTTAAATCAAATCAATTTATTTATTTTTTTACTTGACTCAAGCTGTTATATTTTGGAGAAGGGCCCGAACACACTACTCAGGGATCAAATCAGTCTGTGGTTACAGAAGAACATCTTCAGTGGCTGGCTGGAGAATATAATATAAAGAATAGTGTGAATTAATTGCTTGTTGGTCTCTATTGCTAAATGAACTTTTATTAAAAGGATAATGTTTGAGTGTAATTGGCTTTTATTTTCATTCTCAAGTGAGCTTTTCACAGTGGAAAGTGCACAGTTGTGTAAATAGTATGAAGTGTGTTTATTATGTCAACCTTATGAAACTGTTTCCATACCTATCAAAGCTTTTAAAGACATCACTGTAAAATGGAAACTAGATCGCAGAAGAGAAACATCTATCTGCAAAATAACAAGGTTATAGAGTACTGATTTTAATCTACATATTTAATTATTACTAAGAAATTTCAAACAAATTAACAAATCTGAACTCTAAACTTGGTTTTATTTCAAGCCAATGATTATAGTTTTCCAAATCCTGAGCAAAGTGTGGTTCTTTTGGATGATGGATAAAGCTGCTATATTTTTAAATT
>NW_015387634.1:165014-168457 GCF_001527695.2 Protobothrops mucrosquamatus
TTATTGTACATTGTAGAAGAAGCTACAAGAGTGAGCATGTACATTTAATACTGTTAATATTAGTTAATGATGCAATAAGAACTATGTTACCAAGGAATAATCTGTTCCTTGAAAGATAGAAACAACAAAAATCCACAACATTACTAAAATATATTCCCTACTTTATCCCCAAGCCTGAATAGGTGATTTGCATGTTTTTTTCAAAGTACATTCAAATCTAGTTTTTTATATCAACTAAAGCCAAATGTGCTTACTGAAATTGTACAACTGACATCTGGAACAAAATGATGGGATACCTTCCCTTGAAGGTCACTTCCAAACAAAATAACTTGGAAACATTCAAGGAATGTACATTTTCTCATGGGATGTGTCAGCTATTTGAGTTTATGCACAGAGCTGAGTTTATATCATATTGAATTTGAGAGTGACTCTATTAAAAAAATCTGTGTCATGGTTCCGATAGATGAGACCAATTAAAAGAACTTCAAGCCAAGGAATTCTTCCTCAAAAAACATTTTTATTTGGCTACAGAATAACGGTACATACAAAGGTGAACCCAAGACTAAATTCCCCTCCCCTTGGTTACAAATCTTTTGAAATAGTGCCATAAAAAACAAAATAGAAATACACGTTAAGATAGGCAACAAAATGGTAAGTGAACACATGTCCAGCCTAGACGAGTTCAAATCACCAGGACCAGATGGATTATACCCCAAGGTTCTCAAGGAACTGGCAGATGTGATCTCAGAACCACTGAACTATATTTTTCAAAGATCCTGAAGCACTGGGGAACTACCAGAGGACTGGAAAAGAGCTGATATAGTTCCCATCTTCAAAAAAAGGCGGGGGGGAAAGGACCCAGGAAAGTACAGACCTATCAGCCTGACCTCAATACCTGGGAAAATTCTGGAAAAGATAATCCAACGAATCAGCAAACACCTACAGGCAAACAAAGTCATTACTAAAAGCCAACACGGGTTTGTCAAAAACAGATCATGCCAGACAAATCTTATTGCATTCTTTGACCAAGTGACAAAATTAGTGGATCAGAGGAATGCTGTGGATATAATTTACTTGGACTTCAGTAAGGCATTTGACAAAGCAGATCACAACCTACTACTTGATAAGATAGAAAAATGTGGGTTAGACAGCATCACCACCAGATGGATCCGTAGCTGGCTGACCAGCCATACTCAGCGTGTGGTCCTCAATAGAACTGCATCCACATGGGGGGAAGTCTGTAGTGGGGTGCCCCAGGGCTCTGTTCTGGCCCAGTGCTCTTCAACATCTTCATCAACGATCTGGACGAGGGGATAGATGGGGAACTCATCAAATTTGCAGACGACACCAAGCTGGCAGGAATAGCCAACACTCCAGAAGATAGGGTTAGGATACAGGAGGATCTGGACAGACTTGAACACTGGGCACTATCTAACAAAATGAAATTCAATGGTGAAAAAAGTAAGTTTCTACATTTAGGCAAGAAAAACCAAATGTACAGGTATAGTATAGGGGGTACCTTGCTCAATAGTAATAACTGTGAGAGGGATCTCGGAGTCCTAGTGGACAATCATTTAAATATGAACCAGCAGTGTGCTGCAGCTGCCAAAAAAGCCAACACAGGGCTAGGCTGCATTAACAGAGGGATAGAATCAAGATCACGTGAAGTATTAATACCACTTTACAATGCCTTGGTAAGGCCACACTTGGAATACTGCATCCGGTTTTGGTCACCCCGATGTAAAAAAGATGCTGAGACTCTAGAAAGAGTACAGAGAAGAGCAACAAAGATGATTAGGGGACTGGAGGCTAAAACATATAAGGAACGGTTGCTGGAATTGGGTATGTCTAGTTTAACGAAGAGAAGGACGAGGGGGGACATAATAGCAGTGTTCCAATATCTCAGGGGCTGCCACAAAGAAGAGGGAGTCAAGCTATTTTCCAAAGCGCCTGAAAGCAGGACAAGAAGCAATGGGTGGAAACTAACCAAAGAGAGAGGCAACCTAGAACTAAGGAGAAATTTCCTGACAGTTAAAACAATTAACCAGTGGAACCACCTGCCTCTAGAAGCGGTGAATGCTCCAACACTGGAAGTTTTTAAGAAGAAACTGGACAGCCATTTGTCTGAAATGGTATAGGGTTTCCTGCCTGAGCAGGGGGTTGGACTAGATTACCTCCAAGGTCCCTTCCAACTTTATTATTATTATTATTATTATTATTATTATTATTATTATTATTATTATTGTTGTTGTTGTTGTTGTTGTTGTTGTTGTTGTTATTATTATTATTATTGTTATTATTATTTAAATTTTGCTTACATTTTCATTAAACTTAAGGAATAGAGAGAATAGTAACTTCTTTAGCATAGTCTAATCCTAACCAAATCTTAATAATTCCCAACATAATGCAAATAATAAAAGCGCTTAAATTGCATATATCATGCATATATTAATATATCTCCAATCCATAGTTCATTTGACTCAGTGGGGAAAACATTCGAAGAGTAACTGATTTTATCTAGCATTTGGGGTTGATTATTTAGATTTTCCCTCCTATCTTTTTTTTGTTCTGATCATAACTGCTATAGACCTTGACTTTAAGGTTTCTTGTGCTCTGCATATTTTTAGTAAATGAAAGCAAGACCTTATAATCCCAAAGTGCAACGGAGGCGAGCATTATCTGTCTGTATGCTACTATGCCTCATTTCACACTTGATGAAATATGTTTCACTGCAACCACATCACATAGCAGCTTTAATTATTTCCAAGCTAAAATGGATTAATGTATTTATTTGCTAGAAGAACCAGTAACTGATAAGTTGGGTCCAGCACAGATGTAGCAGCCAATTTTTATCATATAGTAGTTTCTCTTAGAAATAAGAACACCACATGGCTCTATGTCTCTTGAAAATCAGGCTATGAGATGCTATCTATAAGTCAAAAGAATGTATGTATATTGTAAAATAATAATGTTTTTCATGGACAGCGATATATATTATATCTTCTATAAAAAGCTTTGGCAAACTTGCAAAAAGAAAAAGTCTGCTTGGCCAGGGAGAATGGAAGGGAGGGAGGAACTTTTCCACAGACACTCTGTGCTGTAATTCCTACTAGGGTGAAATCACACAAAAAAGTATCCTTCCTGCTGAAATTGCTGTTAAAACAAGTATTTGTTGTGTTCTTTGTATTCCCCCCCCCTTTAATCCCCTATGCATATCCTGATCACCCATTAAGGGTGATTGCCTTTCACCATTGATCGCCCATTAAGGGTGATTGCCCTTCACCATTGATCGCCCATTAAGGGTGATTGCCCTTCTCCATCTGCATACAGTTTCATGCCCGTTGCTGGTTGGCTAACTAACAACAGGGTCTTGCCAGCCAATGGAATTGTGTGATTACAAGCCAGGGGAATCCCATAAAAGAGGGCTCCCCTGGCCCAGAGAG
>NW_015387634.1:171980-177905 GCF_001527695.2 Protobothrops mucrosquamatus
GTATTCCTTTAAAATTGGAGTGGTAGGAAAAGGAAACATGTCTGCTACTATCTGCTGGCTGGAATCTATAGTACAATGCATTCAGTCTCCCAAAATACGGGACTTCCAGGGAAGAAATAGCAAACTCCATTTTCAGCAGAGTCAATAACTATGGCAGAATAAAAAACAGGCAAGTATACTGCCTCTTCAAAATTTCATCCTATTATTATTTTTAAACAGAATTCAAACAAGCAGGCAAGGAATAGCCATTTTTGCTCAAACTGCAATTGGTGCTTCTCAATAGACACTGAGTTCACATACTTCCTTTTCGAGTCAGTTTTAAAAACTGTTAGCTGACAAAGAAGTTTTAAATACAAGTTTAAGGATATTAAAAATATTTTGGAATATATAGCAAAAGGGGATTAGAACTTTGATTTTGGAAAATTACAAATACTCTAAGAATTTAGATGGAATCAACTAAGATTTTGGATTTAACTATATGGAATTTGTTCTGTGGGGAAATGCTTTGTTTGAATTCTGTTTAAAAAAAATGATAGGATGAAATTTTGAAGATTGAGCAATAGAGAGAACCAGAAGGAACTAAAAATTACAATTAAAGGAGAAGAACACTTAAATTCTACTTACCAATACAAAATGGAGCAAAATATTTTAACATTGGACAAAGTGAAGGATATTTTTCAACAATGGACTCAGATGTTTGTTTTAAGAGTGTCTGTTTTTGTAGAGTCTATTTAAATATTATTGAATAGGAGCAAATTTTACCAGACAAGACTAAGATTGATATGAAAGTAGATTTAAAAATGACAGGCTACAAAAATGATATGGAAAAAGATGCCATACTAGAAGAAGATTGCCATCCAGGCCTTCACATTATACTTCTAGATTTGTTAAGCTAAAGTCAGAATTTAACTCTAACAGCAAAAAAAACAAGCATGGGCTCTAGTGTTGACTCAATGAATATACATGTGGCTAACTAGCTTGGCCAATGTAAACACTATTATTGATAAAAGTAGTGTTATATTCAATGTAACATTTCATTAATAAAATAAAGGAACATCTTCACTCTACATGAGAATCATAAGTACTTCAGGCCAGACTAATTAATGAACTGTGCAATCTGATATACACATTCAGAAATGGAATGTATTCTGTTGAATGCAATTTACACTCAGGTAAATGCATGCTCCATTCAACATTCAAAAAGAACAATTGCAGGTCACTTGAGATAAAGAACTTTTTGCTTCTGTTTGGCAAGTTGTTTCATAAGAAACAATTAGCAGTCCTTCATTTATTACTGAACTTCAATTTCCAGAAGCCTAAATGTTGGAAACATTAGGGCTTAGATATCTACTTTAAGTAATGCTCCATTTTCTAATGAATATGACTGTCTGTTTGCTTGTCTCAACTTCACGATCTCCTTATAAAGCAATATAGTGGTGGTATTCAAATAATTTAACAACCGGTTCTCTGCCCTAATGACTGTTTTAAGTATAAAAAAAGATAACCTAAATTCCTTAAAAATAATCAAAGCCAATATACAGAAATAATTAATTAAACCACAAAAGCTTCCAGAAAGCGATCTATGTCAGGTCAGGATATTCTATAATACAGAGGCCATAATGGATCTTCTCATCTCAAGGAAGATATGTCACTATTAGTACATATTCTATGGACCTGCACTGTGGAGGATGTATTTGGGGTGAGTTATTGGAGGCCATTGTTGGATATATAAAGCAATCAGGTTTAAATCTCCCCTCATCCTAAGTAGAAGAATTCACTATTTTGTAATGTCTATGTGCCTTTTGTCAGTTAACTTTTAATAAGAAGGGAACATGAGTATTAGTTTGAATAGAGATTAAGACTTAGCATTAGTTTTTCCTCAGATATTAATCTGTGTAGTTTTAATAAAATAACATGTGTCTATGTGTGTGGCTGAATGTATCAACTTCCACCAAATATATACATCAATCACACCTATTTCACATACTGAGTTGTTGATAGCATATATTGCTTAAACTAATTCCTACACCAGCCAGCAAAACCAATAATAAAGATGCTGTGAATTGTGTTCAACCTTATGTTGCCACACACTCTTAAACAAATGGCTCTTTATGTATAATCAGTTTGGAAAGCATGTGGTTTAGGAACAGAGCTCTGTATTAAGATATTTGGATGCAGAATACCTAAGAAATCAGTATGTTTAAACGCTAATTAAATTATAGTATACAACAATTGTGCATCAAATATCTATTGATCACTAAAAATCTTGAGATTTCCTAAACACACAAAGCATAAATTAATTTGTCATGTAATTAATTCAAAATGACTGCTTCAGGAAATTAATATTATGGAATATTTGTAAATGGTAATTTTAATAACGATGATAAATGATGTGTCAAACAAATCTCATAACTGTAGTATCAGTTTAAGTTGGCTTGAGGAAGGAAACAATTGTCCATTGTGTTTCATAGACAGATCTATCTCCCACTAGGACTTTCAGAGATTTTGGTGATTCTTGTAGTCCTCTGCATAACATTGATAGCACTATGCTCTATTTATGTCATAACTTTGAGAGTACATTCTATAAAATACATGGAAATATGTTTGAATTATCCTAAGGCACATTAGGGTGAGTCATCTATTTAAATCCTCACCTTTCTCTGGTTGCACACCTTTGGGATCACTGGTGCTGTCCATCCTGCCTCCCAGTATGTGGGAGCTATTAGTCTGTCCCAGGTGGCTAATGGATCCTATAAGGTTCAGATGGAACCCTTTTTTCTCCTGAGCATCTGATGGGTAGTTCAACAGAGGCCTTATTTGTAGCTTATAATGGCTGTATGGTAGAAGCCTTGGATTGGATTGTTCCTATGCAGTTTCTCACTATGCATCAGTCCCAAAGTGCTCCTTGATTTTCTAAGGAATTTTCAGATAAAAAGCACCAGAAGCGATGCCTAATTCAACTGTTATAATCCAATATGACCCAAGTGCTGCTCATCTGTGTCTCAAAAACAAAGTTTTTATTTTTCATTCTCTCCCATTCCTCTAGTGTTTTTGTAGCAGAAATAAGGGGCCACGGTGGCTCATGTGATTAGGATGCTGAACCAAGAGATGATTGAGAGCTTGACAACTCAGCAGTTTAAAACCTGAAAGTGAGACACGTGATGGAATGAGCTTCCATCCATTTGCCCTAGCACCTGCCCACCTAGCAGTTTGAAAGCATGCAAATGGAAGTAGATAAATAGGTACCCTTCAGTGGAAAAATAACAGGGACCTGAAAGGAGTCCTCCCTAGGCAACAGTGATGTCACCAGCTAATCTTTTCAACCCAGCAATGCCTTGGTAGGCAGAGGCGTAGCGTGGGGGGTGCAGGGGGGCCGGCCGCACCGGGCGCAACATCTGGGGGGGGCGCTCGCACTCGCAGCTCTCTGCCCCTGCCTGTGCGAATCCGATCCGAGCCGCCGGGTCGCCGCCCACTGTGGAGGGGGGGGCGCAAATTACTTGCCTTGCCCCGGGTGCTGACAACCCACGCTACGCTACTGTGTAGGTGCTTCTGACAAGAATGTAATAATAATAGTAGTAACTGAAATGCTAAAATAAAGCATTTCTACTAGCTTCTTAAAATAAGCTAAATGATTAAGATATATTTTAGGAGATATCTATAAACTGATTGTAAGCAATGCTTCTCAAAAACTGAGATGAGAGAATATAGTGTGTCTGTATATATAGTGTGAATCCTCCTGCTAAAGGATTCCTATGGTCAAATTATGAAAGACGTGAAACCCACAAGCCATTAATTCTTTGTAAATTAAACTTAATCATGGCATCATTGGACTCTTCCAAAAATGACCATAAGAAGCCTATAATATAAATTTATCTGCTTATAATATTAATTTATCCAAAACTTTTTTATGCTCAGATAGACTATTCCTGCTGCTTGTTGATGGTCATGCTAGCTAAGAATTCTGGGAACTGGCCATAGAAAAGAGAAAACTATTTTAGACAAAGTATTCTCAGTAGAGAACTTCATCATAAGACATCATTCGGCAGGAAAAAATTAATTTTGAACAAAATGCCCTAATAGATCAACAAGTTGAAGTCAAGTTTGTTCTGCAGATAAATTTACATAGTTCTGCATGCAGTTAATTAACTACACAATAGGCCTTTGATATTCTAATATGTCCACAGAGTCTCCTAATTACTCTGTCTGTACATACTAAATTATTATACTGTGAGCTGTATTCATCAAGGGTTTTTTTCTGGGGAGGATAAAAAGTGATTAATGAATTTTATTCAGGGGAGGGGGAAGGAGGGGAAGACCATGTCCATGTTCTTGTCAACTCTTCATCAGATTATCTTTTTAGCTGGTGACTTCCTTACGACAGATAAAAAAATAATTGGCTTATTCCCATCCCACATACATGCATCTGTTTAATCAACCTGTAGATAGTTCTTCCTAGGTCAGCATCAAACCGTTAATTAACATGTTCTTTTCCTTGTCCAAGGAATTCAGATGCATGTATGTGGGGTGGAATAAGCCAATTATTTTTTTATCTGTCATGGTTCTGGGGGACTTCAATCTGCCATCCCTGGGTTCAGCCTCAGAAGTGGCCCAGGAGTTCATGATCACCATGAAGGTCATAGCCCTAACCCAGATCATCATGATTCCAACTAGATATGATCTTCTTGTCAGACCAATAGGAATGTGATCCTCCCCTGTCATGGTCAGATCGTTCCTGGTGTCCTTGAGACTCTTATATGACGCCACCTCCAGAGAGAGGTCACCCATTCTAGCAGTCCACCCCCAGCAACTGATGGACCTGAATGGATTCCAGAGTAACTGGAGATATCCTGGAGGTCCTGCTGCATGGCCCTGCTGAAGCCTTGGTAACAACCTGGAATCAAAGGGTGCCCAAGGCTCTGACCAGGATCATGCCTATGCAGCCTCTCTTGGCCCATCACAATGCTCCCCATGGTTCACAGAGAAGCTGTGAGTTGTGAAAAGGGTTAAGAGATGTTTAGAATGCTGCTGGAGAAAAAAGAAGGATGATTCAACTGTACACCATTTAGAGCTACTATTAAGCCTATGTCGTGGGAGTAAGAGCAGCAAAACAGCTACCCAGAGTTATGTGGCGGTAAGATGGGTGGCCCATAAACTTTATAAATAAATAAATAAACAATTTATCTGCCCTTATTGCATCTGCAGAGTGTCACCCTGCAGCCCTGTTCTGAATCACCTGGTCCCTCCTGGATCAGGAAGACCAAGGTGATCATCTTCAGGGCCATGCAGAGGAATTTGTTCAACACCTTCGATGTCATTAACCACAGTATCCTTATGGGCTGGTTACAGTTTTGTGCTGGTTTAACTCCTAGCTCCAAGGTTGGTCCCAATTGGTGTTAATAGAGATTCATTGCATGGCTACTCTTTTGTTGCATGCTGCAGGGCATATCTCCACTCCTTTTTAACATCTACATGGAGAAGTCACCATGAGTTGAGGTGTCATCAGTATGCCAATAATACTCAACTCTATATATCTGCTGTAGGTGACCCAAGCGATGCTGTTGCTGCCCTTTCATGGTGCCTGGAGGCTCTGGGACCTAGAGGGGGGGGACAACAGACTTTGGATGAGCTCTGGGAAGATCAAGTGGTTTTGGGAGCATAGAGCTTCAAGATACAGGACTTTGATATCTTTAGTTCTGGATATGGTGGCACTATCCCATATAAATCCAGTTTGCAATTTGGGGGTTCTCCTGGATTCACAACTCCTGCTCCAAGAGCAGGTGACAGTCATGGCTAGAAGACCTTTTGCGCAGCTTTGGATTATGCACCAGGTGCCGTCTTTACTAGGTCAGGAATCAGTTATTCAAGCCTTGGTCATCTCACTCTGGGACTACTGCAATGCACTCTACATGAGCCTAGCCTTGGAAG